>NW_015666999.1:46364-49309 GCF_001515625.1 Sinocyclocheilus rhinocerous
GAATGTACAGCGCTCTCTCCCACCTTCAATACCACGACTGAGGTGCCCTTGAGCAAGGCCCCCAACTGCTCCCCGGGCGCTGCAGCAAAAAATTGCTGCCCACTGCTCCGGGTGTGTGTGCACTTAGGATGGGATAAATGCAGAGCACTAATTACGAGTATGGGTCACCATACTTGGCCACATGTCACTTCACTTTACTTCACTTTAAATATAAAAACGTACTTACAGTCAGTGAATCAGAACAGCCGGCAGATCAGGAAACAGTCCTCCATAAAATGCGCTGCATACATCTGAATATTTGGCGTAACCCAGAGGTTGTGGGTTCGAGTCTCGTACCGGCAGGGATTGTAGGTGGGGGGGGTGAATGTACAGCACTCTCTCCCACCTTCAGTACCACGACTGAGGTGCCCTTGAGCAAGGCCCCCAACTGCTCCCCGGGCGCTGCAGCAAAAAATTGCTGCCCACTGCTCCGGGTGTGTGTGCACTTAGGATGGGATAAATGTTAGGTAGGCGTGGTTGACTTTTATAAAGAATATCTCTTTGGATTTGAGACTTTAGTCTTTGCAACTTTACAGATCTTCTTTATGCACCAAGAGCTTGTAATACTCCAAAGAGAAAGGAAAAATTGAAATCACATCATATGACTCCTTTAAATGTGAATATGCATTTACTCATCTCGCTTGCCTAAAAACAGATTCAGTATTCCTCAAAATTAATAAAAAACTGTGAAAAGCAAACTCAGAATATTATGCAAACCTGCAATAAAATTAAATGTTAACACAAAAATTCCATTTTATTAACCAGTGTATTTGCTGCAGACCTTCAATGATCAAATTCAACCATGCTAATAAGAAAAAATAATTTTAGATAGACATAACATTTGTGTATGTTTTTTTTTAATTTATTTATTTATTTGTGAATGAGAAGAAAGTGTTGAGCTTTCTTGCATCCTGTTGTTCATGCAGTCCAGAATGGTAGCACAGCTGAAAGGTCTTTAAATGAATGGCTATCTTTGGCATGCTGTACCTGTATTTGTAGTGCTAACCCGTTATTTGTGACATAATTGTGTATAAATAGAAAATGTAAAAATGTGAATGATTTCATCCCTGATTATGTGGTTTCTTGTAGTAGAAGTGCATTGTCCCCATATCGCAGAGCATGTTGTCCACAAGGGTGCGCCAAACAGCTGAAGGCAGCTGGCTTTATTTAAACGGAAGGAGACAAGTTTATGCTGACATCCAGCAAATTACGAAAACGAAGGTGAATATTTGTAAATTTCTTTCATGCTCATATCCTATATGTTACGTTTCAATTTGGTAATTCTTCAAATCTGTCATTTTTGGACTGGGCACACTCGGTTACAGAACATTTAATTGTTATTCTAATTGTTATAGTTAAAAGAAAAACAAAAACAAACAATGAAATGAAATAATAATAAAAAAGCTTATTTGTGTGCCTCTTCTAAGCATAATATTAATAGTATTAATATGGCCTGATGCAGTGACACTGCAACACAGTAGTTTAGGTCAGTAATACCATAGCTTGTATCATGAAAAGAGGCAATAAGGACACTTTTCATTTGAATTTGAAGGATTTCTCACCACCACCTTCACCTGTACCTGCAGACTTGCCAGAATGCTGATTCATTTTTGGAGTACGGCCATATCTATTCAAACCAAGATCTGAGGCTGGCGGTTCTGATTAATTTAAATGGTAGGTTTTCATAATTATTTGATTTTCTATCTCTGAGCTACTGTCTGCTTACATTATTATTATTAAATTAGTGGCAGATGTTAATTATAAATTAGTAACCTACATTTTTAAAGGCATATATAACCAAAAACATTTTTTCATCAAGTTTTAGTTTTTTTTTTTGTAAGCCTACGAATATAAAGGCATCTATGTATTTTCATTCATAAGAATTCATAAGAAATGTATTTTCTTAATATCTATAATTTCCCATTCCTCACTGTTAAAAATGTAAATTGTAAATTGTTTGGACTTTTCCCCCCCTAAAATAATCTGCATACCCTAGTTTGAAAACCACAGCACTAGCATAAAGGTGATCTCAAATATAATAGGCTTAAAACTACAAAACCGTAATTTTAATTAGACTATCAGCAAATGTAAAATATGACAAGCACACAGGGTTTCATACAGATCCTGTAAGGCACATGGTACAATCCTTGTCTCTTATTTCCTGTTAATCCAAATCCCGCAGTTAATAACATTGATGCTTAATTGCTTCAATTGTTTCTGAAATCAAAATCCGTCCATTTCTGCAGACGTATTCCAGCCCAAACCTCTGTTCCCTGGTGTGCATTTCTAAAACATGTGTCTGTCTCTTTAAATCGGAAGCAGCTATGCTACAGCGACACGTGTGTGTCCTTTCCCCTGCTCTCACTCAGCTGTTTGAAATGGTGACAGATTCCTTATAGACACACAGTCAAGATATCTCCCACTGAACCATTGGATGTCCCTTTTTACCTTTGTAATAACACAATCCACCTCTCCAGTTATTTCTTTCTAGTCTCTTCTCAGTGCTCATGTAACACACACATCTTCCCTTTTGGATGTCCTTACACACACACACACACACACACACACACACACACGCACACACCCCTGTGGCAACCACCCAACACTACTGCTGAGGCTGTGACCTCCAGTTCCTCAGCATCCCTGTGGTTGTTTTCTAAACCAATCTGTTCTCCTTTTCTTACTGTCCCCCAACACACACACGCACATCCGTCCTCGTGGTGCAGTTAAACGTCCCCAGTGACACTGAAAAATGTCGCCCGCTTACTCTTCCCTTTCTTTTCACCTATCTCTCCAATTTTCCCTTTTCCCTGCTTATACAAGGTGTGTTTGTCCCACAGTATTTCTATCTCCCTTTGTAGCCAATGTGCCATCCTTAAGCCCCATCTTTTCCTTTCTCTCTCCTC
>NW_015666999.1:50022-82476 GCF_001515625.1 Sinocyclocheilus rhinocerous
CTCCCTCTCTCTCTCTCGTTCTCTCTGCCTCTCCCTCTTTCTCGCTCCCTCCCTCCCTCCCTCCCTCCCTCACTCTGAGGCACTGCAGTAAAGTCTGTTGATAGGATTGAGGCGGTTTTCTCTGCGCTGACAGAGAGAGAGAGAGAGAGAGAGAGACTGCAGCATGCTGCATTGCAATCACACTAGAGCACATGAGAATCTGCCCACAAAAGCACACGTGTGCATTCATTCAGCCGTTGCATCCTCCGCAGCACGATGTTTGCAAATGCGTGAGCTCATTCAAAGAGGGTAACTTGTGTCTTTAGGTGACTAAATCTGCTGTCCCCCCCCCAACATATACGCACATCAGCGACTCCTCCCACTCCTCCTCCGAACCCCCCATCCACCCAGGTCGACAGCAGGACGGCGAAGCGATTCCGGGCGCAGCGCTGAAACCAGAGCTTAGCCCCTGACGTGGACGCAAGCAGGCGAAGACGCAGCTTTTGGTTCTCATGTGGCTTGAAGGATTATAATGCAGTGATTTTTTTTACAGGAAACAGCCCCACCGAAGGTTTCTGTAGGAGACCAAGCGCTTTCAGTGGGTGTCTGACTTGCGTGTGTGCGTACCGGTTGTTTTTTCTGAGCCGTTGGACTGACGCACGGATACTGCAGCAGAACTGCAGGGGCCTGGACGCTAACCTGGAGGACATGAGGACCCAGTGGTTCCCCCACCCCTGAGCTCCAGACCCCACTGCTGCTGCACATTCTGCTGAGGTGCTGCTCTCTCCTCTGCTCTGGACATTTTTGGGATGTGTGTGTGCTGGTGGTGCAGGTGAAGAGGTTTTTCGTGGTGCTGCAGTGTTGTATTGATGTGGAGTGTACAGGGCCTGGTGCTGTGTGTGTGTGTGGAAATGATGGCTAAAAGATTGTGACAGAGTGTGTATGTGTCGTAGCTGTCTGCTGACTGCTCTGTGCATGTGTGTGTATGGTGTAGCTGAGCAGAGCTCCCAGAGGCCGATAGGATGCTGACAGCTCGCGATGGAGCTCGAGATGAAGCTCAGAAGCTGCACAGGAAATGGATGAAGCACCAGGCCTTCATGGCCGAACTGGCCCGTAACAAAGAATGGCTCGCCAAGATCGAACAGGTGAGTCACAGGCGACGAAATTAAAGAAATGGGATGGTGAGAAGAAGGGAAAAAATTTATATTTGGGTGGGCACTTTGTACATAAGGTGCTTTTCAGGTAACTGCATGGGCTCTGACTCCTTTCCAGCACATTGGCTTTATGAGCACAGTTTCTTCGTAAATATATATACATTTATAAGGATGTGTTTTTATTTTAAAAGAATTAAATTTTTTCAGCATTGATGCATTAAATTGATCAAAAGTGTCAGTAAAGACATTTATAATGTTACAAAAGATGTATTTTTTAAATACATGCTATTCTTTTGAACCTTCTATTCATCAAAGAATCCTTAAATGGTTTGCCCAAAAATATTAAGCAGCACAACTGTTTTGAAAATTGATAATAATAAGAACTGTAAATCAGCATATAGAATGATTTCTGATGGATCATGTGTCTCTGACATCTGGAGTAATGACTGCTGAATATTTAGGAATAAATTGCTTTTTAAAATATATAAAAAACTGTTATAATATTGTAATAATATTTCACTATATTACTGTACTTTTGATCAAAATAAATGCAGCCTTGGTGACTTGGTGTCTCTTGGTTAATAAATGTAAATGCTGTTCCTAGACCTTACTTTTATCCTGGGAATTGTGGAAAACATTACTGAGCCAGTATGAATTCTCAGTTGAATTTAGAGCGCATGAGATGTATGAAGGAAATAAGACTTGTGTTAAAAAATTAGCTGAAAACTGAGAGCAGATTCAGGATCTGTTGAGGGAAGATTCAGGAATGGTTTAGAATGAATTGAGAAAAGATTCAGGATTGGTTGAAAAAAGATTTTGGATTGAAAATTGATTATGAATGGGCCGAGTACAGATTTAGCTTTGGTTGTGGTTTAGTTGAGGGCATTTGGCCTTGATTGAGGATGAACGGAGAATAGATTTGAGGCGAATGCTTGATGGTTGGTTGAGAATGGGTTTAGAACAAATTTGGGGTTGATTGGAGATGAACTGATGACAGATTCTGACATATAGGTGTAGACTTTGGGATGTTTATTCAAAAAGGAGTGAATAGTGTCCTCTGTAATCATGCATGTTTTTTTTTTCTTAACCCAGTGTTGAGATAAGTAAAAAACCCAAAATTGCCATAGATTGCAGGAAATCCAATGTTTGTTGAAACAGCAAATTTTCGATTATGCAACCTTCATCAGGCATCTAAAAGCAGAGACATGGCACACATAGCAGTGTGCAGGATTTCTTCTTCTCTCTTCGTTATATTTCCCATGTCCAGTGTTTCTACCTGAAACCATTGAGGCATTTGAAGCATGTTTTTTATTGTTGTGTATTTAAATCAACAAATAAATTTAGTATGAGATGCCATGCCAGTAAATAAAGCAAAAAGATTTTTCAGTCAATTTTATTTTTAAAGCACAATAAAAACAACAATCGTTGACCGTTGTGCCAAACAACATCATATAATAGTGCTAAATAAGTACTTCCATATTTACTAATTAATAACAAGGTTAAATACATTTTACATATATTGTTTTTAATGGGTATTGGATATGTAGGTGTGCATACTCATTTATACAATATACCATTTTTTATTTTAGATTACTTTTGCAGTCATCTAATTTATAGATGTAACACTACATTACAACTACAGTTTCACAGTTTCTTGAAGGATGCTATCTCACTTTTATAGAACATTTCACATTCTCAAAATAAATGGCTATCCATATTGTAATGTTGTGATGCTTACATTCGCTTAAACACCAAAACACTGATCTGACATTGATGACAAATGTTGATTTTAGATTTCCGTGTGTTATTGGCCTTGTATTAATTATCAGCCAATTATCAGCTTATTGGTGTCAACTAGAATTTTTAAATTTTCGGTGTGTTCCCATTTAAGATCTTATTTCTTATCTTTTTTTTTAAATGTCACTTGCCATTAAATGTTATATAACATGTTCGGTTTCAGTTGGTCTATGGTGCCTTATGATGCCCTGCAATACAGTATTTGATCCCAGGTGACCTGTTCTGATCCGGTACATGCTGTCCTGAAAGATTGCTTATCATGGCCTGATACACAACAGGACATCCCGGTGCAGCTGTAGTGTGATGGCTGGGTTTCCAATGGCACTGTGAAGTGTCTGAAACCATAGAGCACCTTGTGTGATGGCAGGGACATTAATATGATTAGTATCATGTAAATCAGTCTAAAGGTGTGATGGGTATTAATGGGATATTTGCTAGTATTGCTGATCACAGAAAATGGCAAGGAACCATGACATGATGCATTGTGTGTCGCTGTATGACTGCGTAGATGCCGCTACTGTTCTTCTTTCATGTTGACAGTGGGTGGAAAGCTGAGAATCAGCCTCACTGATGTGCTAAATGTTGTGCTGAATTGTCTCAAAAATACGTACAATACCGAAACCAAGAATTAAACTGTGCAAAATATGAATTCATTATCTGAATCCATGAAGTGGCATATGTGTGTGTGTGATTTTATGGTAGATGTATGATGCTGTGTGGACCGAGATGCTAGTATGTGGTAGTGTTGCAAGTGTGTTTTCTCTATTTTTGTGTTATATTGCGGTTGTGATGGCAAGAAGATCTAAACATAGGTGAAGGAGCTCTTCCACAAAGGTTTCTGTCTTAATGGAATAGTAGTAAACAATCCAGCTCTGACTAGAAATTTCAGATGCATTTTGCTGCATTAATGATTTGGTTAATAATATCTCAAATGCCTTGTTGCTGATTCGTCACTGTGTTCCTGTGGTGGATTTGTACCGCAATACTCTGAATTACAACATGTCTGAATGTCTTATTAGATGTTGTGGGCCTGCTATCTTTCTGTTTTGGCCTTGTTTTCTCTTCTCATGTTTCTTCCGTGTATGACTGAATGAAGTTTGGTGCTATTTATACAGTTCTCCAAGGAATAGATGATGTAAGATTCTAAACTCTGTAGCCTTTAGGCTGACTGCACTACTTTGTAATAATTAAGCTAATCTTTATTCAAGCTGATTTTAAATGTCACTCATGTGTATTTTCTGATGCTTCTGTGTCAGAGCTTGCCTAGAGGAGAAGCCCTCTTACTGGAATTATTAAAATCAACGATTAGTTTCCAGGCAGCAATCAGACTGGTTTATACTCTTAAAAAATCTTGTCATATGGCAAGAAATACTGGTTCCGTTAATAGAGTTCTTTTTAATGTATGTGACATAGGGATGGTAAATATATATTTTTTAATCAGGCAGACAGAAAGATCAGCATTTCAAACAAACATACATTTTAGCATGTATATTCAAAATGTTTAAAGAATTTTAACCTAGTTAAAAGAAATAAATAAAGGCATGTTTCCACACTGTTTTTTTCTAAATATACAGGAAAAATTATATTTATATTTGTATGGATATTGGTATATTCATTTTTATTTATATTTACTTTATATGCATATAATTGATAAACACAAATACAACATTATTATTTATTTATTTATTGCTACAACCTTCTAATCCCATACAATCAGACTTAAATGAACATAAGTATTGAAACATCTTTGTCTTAACTTTGTCTTAAGAAGAATTGCTAGTGTACTAGCCTAAGGACGTAGCTAGTCTTTGGCAAATGTAATTTACAATTAAAAAGCATTAAGATATCATCACAGTATTGTCTGTGTTGCATAAATTGTTATCATTATAAAAGTCATTTTGAATATATTGTGAATATTCAATGGATCGCCCAGCCCTAATGTAACATGGATCAGTGTCAGATCATGGTTTGGGAAAGTGGAATATCATTAAATGGTGCGATTCTTTCTTTTCTTGATCTGTAAATGCCAGTGGAAATCAGCAGCTTCTTGGCTACTCTATGTGGATGTGACTGTCATGTATCTCCAGGCCTTTTGTGAAACTTGTGATTAATGTTGTTCTGGTACTTCAGTGCCAGTGTTTCGTAAAGCTTTATTTCGGGTGATTTCAGTGGACCATATCAAACATGCAAACCAATCTCATGAGTGAAATAGCTTTTTATAATCTGAATCCTGCAGTGAATTAGATTCATCAGCATATGCATGGGCTTATGTGTATATGTTGAATATTTGATGTAGAAAATATTTTTTTCCCCCCACTAAGTCAAGTCAAAGTTTTATGTCTTTGCGCGTTGTGCGTCTGACTTTGAATTGTCAGATGTTTGCTGGTTCTGTTCAGTTTGAAGAAGGAGAGTCTAATTCTGCTTTCTGAGCAATTTGCAACATGCTTCCTTTTCTCTCCCTGTTCTTCAGGATTTTGTTTCAGGACTACAGCTGTCAGAAATCTAGGACCTATTTTACAGTTGTGCAGGTCATTGTAGAATTTAGAATTCTTTTATTTCATTCTGTAGAATTCTAGATGTCTCTTTTTTTTAATGAACCAGTGTTTTTGGAAAATTAACATTTATATGGAATATGATTGGTTCAAATAATAAAATCAGCAATTTAGTTACGCTGATACTATTCAGTAATATTCAATCATTCAATTGTGAGCTGCGTGAGCTGAAGCTGAAGAGTGAATGAACACTGGTAAACTGAAGCACTTTACTAACGGATTAAATAACTCAAGCAAACGCATCCTATATAAGATCAATCAGCTATGTATACAACATTACAACTTACATTTTCACAAATTAACGTGCAATTTAGGATTGTTGCGCACATTGTGGATGCATATGCTAATGATGTTGTGATTAATGTTAATTCTTTGACAGATTGGCGGTGCACATCTTGCACTCAAGTTTAATTTCGTCATCAAAGAAAAATACGTACTTTAAAAGTCACCCGATCATTGTTTTTACACTCTAAAAATCGCTGGGTTAAATACAACCCAGTGCTGGGTAAAATAGGGACAAACCCAGCAATTGGGCTGTTTTGACCCAGCGGTTGGGTTAAATGTTTAACCCAACCTTCTGGGTAGTAACCCAACCGCTGGGTCAAAACAACCCAGTTGCTGGGTTTGTTCCTATTTTACCCAGCATTTTTTGGAGTGTATGATTGTTAATTGCTGTAACTTTTGAGTACTCGGTTACTCATGCCCATCCTTAAACCAAATGTAATGATTTAGTATTGGTGCATCTTGAGCTAAAGCCATAGCCACAGAAACATAATTAAGAAACATAGGATACCATTATAATAAGCTTTATTACCTCAAATTCATAAGTTCATAAGTTTCATATTATCCTTAATCATTTTCAGTGATGGAGGGCTCTGAATTTGTCTTGAAATCTCTTTAGCACTACAAACTTTGCTACAGTACATCAAAAATTAAGCAAATGAACAATTAAAAAAATACTATTTGTTTCCTCTTTGATGCCAATATGTGTCAGAAATATTGTCAGACATGGCATGTTTTGCAGGAGAAAGTTTTTTCATTTTTAGCACTTTTTTTTGTTTGGCTGAACTAAGATGGCTGCCAGTATTTCCCGAACCTGATTTCTGTAGCTCTGAGGAGCTGCCTGACCTGATTACAGCATCACACACAAACACACTCAAGATAGTGGTACGTAGCTGCGGAAACGCGAGTTAATGAGGCTGTAACCTGAGAAACAGCAGAAGCAATGACACCGCGTCCCACTGTGATTGGGGAGCAGGCGACTTGTGCCAAGAGGAGAAATGCTGCACTGCATTATGAAACACAAACGCACACACGTATGGACATGCACACGTGTACACACACACACACACACACACACAGTGAAGGCTCTGTGACGGAAAGAGGGATGTAGATCGTTTTGAAAAGAGAATCAGGAGTGAATTTAATTTCATGTGTTTCTGCAGAGAAGAATGAACCTTTACACACTGATGCAGAGAGAGAGAGACAGTGAGTGTGTGTGTATATGTGTGTGTGTGTGTGATGGCGCCCTATTTTAGGAGGCTGGACTTCAGCCATGGCTCTGAAGAGACAGATACTCTCTTTACTTTGATCCCTTTCCATCTTACACATACACACACAGGCATAAACTGGCAAGGATGAAAGTTGAGGGTCAGAGCAGTAACACGTTCATGGATTATGTTACAATTGTATGTATAGGAGGGCGAGGAGCTGATCCAGGAACAGCCCGAGTTGCAATCAGTGGTGGAGATGAAGTTGAAGGAAATCAGAGAGTGCTGGTCTCACCTGGAGAACACCACCAAAGTCAAGGCCCGCCAGCTGTTTGAAACGCAGAACCACCGCACTATCGACCTGCCCACTAAAACCCTCAGCGACCTGGACCAGCATCTCACCGCCATACAGGAGCAGCCGCCCACACTAGGCTCCACCCAGAGCACCCAACCCACCCTCCTTCAGCCGCGCCCCACTTTCAGCCAGCAACTCCAGAGGATACAAGTGAGACCTGCAAAAGTGTTTGTTTTTTTTTTCATTTGGAAAATTGCAAATCCATTTTGTAATCTCACGTTATCTTCATTTCTTAGTCAATGGAAGCCCAGATGCAGCTTTATCAAGGTGTTGGTGAAGTCAGGGCTGGTGCTGATCACCGGAGACCAGAAAGAGAAGAGCAAGGAGGTGTGACGGAGACCCGAATCGTGCGTCTTATCGAGCCTCTGAAGGAAAGGAGGCGGATACTTCTCGCCTCAAAAGAATTGCACCAAGTCACCCAGGACCTGGAGGATGAGATTGTGAGTGTCACTTTCTATTCGCCATATAGTTTGTGATTATATATCAGTATAAATATATAAGAATAATATTCATCATATTATTCATTATTATTATTACTGAAACAAAATGAACAAAATAAAAAATATTAGATTATTTTGAAAAAAAAAAAAGTAATTGTAAACTTCAGCTTTGATAAAAGTCAACTGTAAAATTACAATACTAATGCTTTTGGCTTTTTTAATTTCTTAATTTTTAAACATTAACCTATAAAGCTTTTATTTTGTAAACCACAGGGAGCTTTTTTGTTGACAACAGCTGATTTGTAAGCGTTTTTCTGTACTGGTTTGGGAAGATGGTTGCGTTCCTAAATGCCCTTTATAGGTGACCCAAGCTTACAGCACATCCTTAGACGAGTTTAGTTGAAAGATGAGCTTGTATGGACTGTGAACTGAGCCACTCTGAGCCCCTAAAAACACTGGATCATGAGCTGCTCATGTGTAAAAGAACAAAGTGGCACTCCAAAACACACAATAGCTATGTTTCCAACCAAAGTTGCGAATTTAACTTATGCGCAAAATTGGAATATCGCATAAAACATTTATGAATAAAGCACCGTCTACATCCAACAAGTCAAAAAGTAAAAAAATCATCACTTCCTGATAAACTGGCACTAAATATCGTTAAGAAAAGTAGGAGAAGCCACTGTATATTATAATTTTTGCATATGTGACCCTGGAGCACAAAACCAAAAGTCATAAGGGTAAATTTTTCGAAATTGAGATTTATACATCATCTGAAAGCTGAATAAGCTAAATAAGCTTTCCATTAATGTATGGTTTGTTAGGATAGGACAATATTTGGCCGAGATACAACTATTTGAAAATCTGGAATCTGAGGGTGCAAAAAAATCTAAATATTGAGAAAATCGCCTTTAAAGTTGTCCAAATGAAGTTCTTAGCAATGCATATTACTAATCAAAAATTAAGTTTTGATATATTTACAGTAGGAAATTTACAAAATATCTTCATGGAACATGATCTTTACTTAATGTCCTAATGATTTTTGGCATAAAAGAAAAATCAATAATTTTGTCCAGGGTCACATATGATAAACTACTTGTGCCTCACGGCGAGCAGATGAAACACAATAAATGCGGTCATTGCTTTCGGAGGTGGATGCCTGCTATTTGGGAATGTATCTCAGGCATTTTAGAATGACCATAACATTTCAGATGCTGTGCAACGAGATCGGTCCGCTGGTTAGTCAAGTTATGCCGTCCCATCAGACAAGTCACAAGTCACATGACTTTTAGTTTAAACCACCTCAAGCATGTTGTGTACAAATTTTCTTGCAAATGAAGGGATTTTTTCCCCCAGAAATTTGGTGTTTCCATTGTTCGTTTCTGATGCGATTCTTCAAAATGCATAGTGACATAATGTCAGTCTGTAATTTTTGCATGGGTAAGCACCACTTAAATATTATTCAGAAAATATCACATTTGTTTACACATTCACATTTCTGTATTTTGGCTTCTTTAGGTATGGATTCAGGATCGGTTACTTTTGGCCTCATCTACAGAATATGGGACCAATCTGCAGAGTGTCCAACATTTAATCATTAACCATAAGGTGAGACTAAAGTTAAAAGAAAGACTATTGTATCTTTTTCTAAACTCTGATATAGGACACGATTCAAGTACATTCTCAGACAGGCAGTGGTGTTTCTGTGATAAAGTATAGACAACCACAGTGGGATATGCTCCCTTTTTTTACAATTAGTCACTAAATTATTGTGTTAAATTAACAACTTTAGTTTCAAGCCTTAAGCCATTATGAATGCCAAAACATGCACACAAAGTTTATAGCACCTTCATTAGGTTTTCATATACCCATCTACCCACAATTTTTAGGAGAAAGTGTCCATCTAAACAATTTGAAGGGTTAGCATTGATCACGTGACTTCACGTGAAGTCAGTAGCCTACTACTCTTTGCCCTGAGACAGTGAAGGTTTTGTCTCGTTTTGGGACACCAGATGCATCAGATATAATGTAACTCATCTGATGTAACTTCTACATTGTATGCTCATGTACATTATTTGCAGTGTTTGGCAAGTTACTCTGAAAATGTAATCAAATTACTGATTACTGATCTCGCGGGAGCAGGTCTCTAATCCACTGGCACTTGACTCGACAGTGCGTGAGCTACATCCTTTTTACAATCTCTAGATTATAAAACACTGCATTCTGTCAGCAATGTAACGCGGCAGTAACGTATAGAGACCTCGGCTTGTAACTATATTCTAATTACTATTTTGAAAATTATAACGCGTTAAATTACTGCGTTACTAAAAAAGTAATCAAATTACAGTAACACGTTACTAAGTAATGCGTTACTGCCCAACACTGGTTATTTGTACATTCATAAAATGATGTAAGAAGATATTTCCTGCCAACATCTGTTAACTATAAAAGACAGAGGGAGCAGAGTAAATGAGAGGTCTGGAAATTGATGTATCTTATAGGCCAAGAGCCAAATATGATACAAATGCCTTTTGGAGTCTGTCAATCAATTCACTCAGTAATCTTTAATCAGTTGGATTGATTATCATCTTAATTTGTAAAGGGCCGCTCACATCAAGGACAATATAACAATAACAGTGTTTTAATAATTGTTGTACTTCTATGAGAAAAGGGAAGTCCACACTCTAACTACATGTATGACAACACAAAGCAACAATATTGTTGAAATCATTTTCAAACGATTTTTTTCCATCTGATGAACAATAAAAAACATTGACAGCCAATCAGAATCCTCTTGACTTTAAAGAGCTCATGCATTTAAAGCAGCAGGCGACATAGCTGCAGCACACCCTTATAACAAACAGAATGTTATCATTGGTGTCGATCCTAATATAGTTATTGTTTTAGTCATCTTTATAGTAATCATTCTTGGTGTAAAAGCAGTTATTTAAGTATCATTAACACTAATAGTTTAGTATAGTTTTTATTAATATTTTAAATGTTTATATTTCTGTTTTCTACTTTCATTTTAGTTCAGCTTTGAGTAATTTTGTTGTTTTTGTCATTTTTTATTATTTTTAAAAAAATATGTCTGTAGTTTTTATTTATTTAAATTTATAAGCTTTAGTTCCCTTTCATGGGAACTTCGAACTGCGTCCTCTAGGGGTCGCTATGGGGAACGCCTCGTCGTGACCCGTGTCTGAAGCATACATTGAAAAAACACCAACTCGTTGGCCGGCGACAGCCATGACGTCACAACCGGTGCGAGTTTTAGGTATTTTAGTACTTAGAGTTGTACTAAAAGAAAATGAGATGTGTAACTGTAATGAAATAGTATTTTACAAATCTTTTATTTCAAAGTTTGTTTATTTGTTTTTATTTTGTAATGGAACCATTTTTTTAAATTACTGTTTTAGTTTTAGTTAACTATAATACATCTGGTTTGAACTGGCCTTAACTCTTTCCCCGCCATTGTTTTTTTTTTTTTAAGTTGCCAGCCACTGCCTGTGTTTTTATCATTTTCACAAAATTTTCATGGCCCCCATGAATAAAATATTTAGTTATATGAATATTTGAACATGCATTATGTCAAAAGAAAGAGCAGAGCCTCTGCTTTTAAACAAAACAAAACAAAGTTTTATTTAAGCTTCATATATATTTTTTTTTTATAAATGCTTGAATGTAGGTAAGTTTCATGAAAAAGCATTATTCTGCACAAAAAGATGAGAAAATCGCATTTTTGTAAAAGATTATGTCTGGATTCGATTCAGAACGATGATCAAATATAGATGGAGTAGAACACTCCCAAAGCTTGCACAGTCTTATACCACTTCCTGGGTCAACATTTCATTCGGTAACATTTTTTATTTATATGCTGTTTAATGCTTGATGATTGTGTTATTTTACATATGCATCTGCTTACATACGTGATCGTTTGTTTCGGCTTCTTCTTCGCCGTGTTTTGATCCAGGAATTCAGTACTCTTTCATAAGGTGTGTTATAGCGCCTCCTACTGTATAACAGTGAAAACACAGAAAGAATTCTGTCAGTGGCGGGGAATCCTCTCATAAATGATGGAAACTTACATCAATGGTTAAAAGCCAACTATTAATTAATTATTAATTACCTGTCGTTGTTTGATGTATCATTAGTCTTATTGCAAATTTCTGGATACAATTGAGGTTTAAGCCTGAATATATTTAATTCAGCTGCCCTTGATAGCCTGGTTCTCATGGCTTCTGATTCCAGTAATGTAATTTAGTTGGCCGTAGAGCTTTGACTGACAGCTCACTTGTGTATGATTGGACATGCAGGCACTGCAGACGGAGATGCAGGCTCAGAGGGGGCGGGTCGAGGAGGTGCTGGAAAGGGCGGAGGCCATTGCTGCCCTGCGGACCCCAGAGGTGGAGCTTGTGCGTGAAGGGGCGGGGCATGTGAGGCAGCTGTGGGAGGTGCTCCAGGTAGAGATGGAACGTCGCACAGTGATGCTGGATGCCGTGAACCATGCCCAGCAGTACTACACCCAGGCAGCGAAGGCAGAGTCTTGGCTCAGTGGACAGAAACTTCAGGTCCTTAATGAGGAGAAAGGAAACGTATGTACTGTACCTAAAACTCGGTCCATCTATAAATTAAATGACAATACTCAAGAATGTTGGGTTAAAGGTATAGTTCACCCAAAAATTTGAATTCTGTCATTAATTACTCCCGTAAGACCTTCATTCATCTTCGGAACACAAATTAAGATATTTTGATTAAATCTGAGTGCTTTCTGACCCTCCATATATAGCAAAGGAACTACTACATTCAAGGTGAACTAGGTTTTTGGGTGAACTATCTCTTTAATGTATTACAGTGTGTTAATACATTAAGGCTGATGATACACGGGCAACTTTTTGAGCAATGTTGCCGTCAGTGGGCAACCAGGTGAGACACAGGGCCCATGACCGATCTAAAATATCCAGATAGAAGTTTCTTACCCATTCTCAATGGGAAAGTACCCAAACTACATTGCTCCAAAAAAGTTGCCCGGCAAAATTGCTCAAAAAGCTGCCCTGTGTATCATCAGCCTAATGTGTTTACATGTGTATTTAAAAGAAGTCTTCTGAGTAGAGATGATAGCAGGGTTGTAAACTGTGGTCATTGTGATGTGGTCTGCTTGTCTTTCACTTTGTAAACCAAGATTTATTCTTTCTCTATCTATCCTCTTTGTCTGTAGGATGCGGCCAGCACTCTTAGGTTACTGAAAGAGCAGTTGGCATTAGAGCAAACAGTGGAGAATTATGCAGAGACAGTGAGCTCACTGTCCCAGCAGTGCCGTCGCATGCTTGAGCTGGGACATCCAGATAGGTAAATAAATATACACAGATGTGTGAAAAAAGCAAAAATTATTGATTTCTGAAGAATCGTGTGACACAGAGGACTGCTGAAAATTCTGCTTTGCAATCACAAGAATAAATTACATTTTAAAATAGAAAACTATTTCACAATATTACAGTTTTTATTATGTTTTTATCATATAAATGCAGCTTTAGTGAGCATAAGTCAAATTTGTTAAAATTCGACCCCAGATGTTGAATGTTCGATTTAACTGTTTATAAGGATGGAGTGTAACCAGAATAAGTTTTGCTGTCTATCTTTCTCTTTCTTTCTCTCGCTCCTCTCTCTCTCTCTCAGTGAGCAAATCACCAAACAGCAGGCTCATATAGACCGGCTATATGTATCTCTAAAAGACCTGGTGGAACAGAGGAAAACAAAGCTGGAGCAGCAATACTGGTTGTATCAGCTGAAGCGAGAGGTAGAGGCGCTGGAGAAATGGATCTCTGAGAGGGAGGCTGTCGCCAGCTCCACTGAACTCGGCCAGGACCTCGAGCATGTCGCGGTATCACCAGCTCACACACACACACACACACACACACACACATTGTCAAGTGTTTTGAACTCAAGGATGTAATATATACTGACATCAACTTTAAAATCGAGATGGGATCAATATTGACCCTGTTTACTTTATTAATCCTCCTATTCATTATTCTGCCACTGAAAGAATTTTCCTTTTCTGCTAATGTCACTTTGGTTGGAAATAATGCTAACCAAAAAAACAAAAAGCTGTATAGGCTACTGTTGAATGAAAATGCAGCCTTCCTAAACTCTTGCCAATAGTTAATGTGATATCAGATTTAATGTTGCAAATGGATAAAATCAAGTCCTGTGCTGTTGTTTTCCCCTGTTGAAGCCTCTGTGAGCTGATCTCTGACATGTCGTTTTGGTCCTGTTTAATTTTCCCAGGCTCTGCAGAGCAGCTTTACTCAGTTCTCCACTGAGACACGTGCAGTCGGCCAGAAACAGATGGATTCAGTCAATAAGATGGTGAATGAGATGATTGACTGCAGTCACTCTGATGCTGCCACCATTGCAGAGTGGAAAGATGGGCTGAATGAGTCCTGGGCGGATCTTCTGGAGCTCATGGAGACCAGAGCGCAGATGCTTGCAGCCTCGTACCAGCTACACAAGTTCTTCACCGACTGTCAGGAGGTAAACAAGCACACATACAGCCATTAAAACATGTTTTTTTGAAACCCATTCACAGTTGCCTGAAATATGAGGAATCATCATTGTGTCTGTGTTTGTGTTTTGTAGGTGCTGGTCCAGATCGAAGGAAAGATGAGACAGCTGCCAGAGGTGAGGTCATGTCAGGTGAGCTCAGCCAACCCTGGCACACTGCAGAGACTCCTGCACTCTTTTGAGCACTCCCTGCAGCTGCTGGTCTCACAGGTAAGACTCACACTAGCACACACACACACACACAAAACAACAACACCTGTTCTGACCAGGTGCAGCAGCCACGATAAATAAGTGTTTAGACTGGTTCATCTTCCTGACCCAGCAAGGGGTGCTTCCCATTTCAGTCCAGAAGCACAGTAACACTCAGAAACACAGTTACAACCATCACACAGTGCTGAATAACATGGAAACTTGTTGATGCCATGGAATAAAAAAATAGAGTTTTTTCTCGTAGTTGTATGTTTAAATCTCACAATTCTGACTTTTTCCCTCAGAAATACAAGTTATAAACTTGCAGTTGCAAGTTTACATCTCACAATTCTGACTTTTTGTTTTTTTGTTTCTGCCACTGAATAAAAAATAAAAAACATAATTGTGACTTTTAAACTCACAATTCTGATTACTTTTCTCGCAATTCTTAGTTTATATCTCACAATTCTGAGTGTATATCTCGCAAATATGACTTTTTTTCTCAGAATTGCAAAAAAAAAAGTCAGAATTGTGAGATAAAAAGTCGCAATTACCTTTTTGATTTTTCTATCCCATGGTTGAAACAAGCTTCTATAAAATACCTATCAGAATGAGTTAAATTAAATTTAAATTGTTTTAATAGTTTTAGTAAATGTTTTAAGTGACAAATATTTTTAGATGCCCCTAAGTGTCAGTAAATAGATACAAGTAATTTTTACCTTTGTTTTTACCTTTATCTCAGGTACGCCAACTGCAAGAAAACGCAGTTCAGCTGCGTGCGATTTATGCCGGAGAGAAGGCAGATGCCATTTTGTCCCGTGAGCAGGAAGTGATGCAGGCCTGGAAAGAGCTCCTTGTTGCATGTGAGGGCAGCCGTGTGCAGGTCACCACAGTAACCGATAAGATCCAGTTCTTCGCTGTGGTGCGGGAACTGAACATGTGGATGGATGGAATAATGGGACAGATTGGCTCGACTAATGATGCCAGGTACCAGATCAATTATAGAACCATCTGAGTCATCCTGAATCTACAATTGATTCATCCTGAAACGATTTAAACCAATCACAGTAGACCATATGCATCAGGATAATGTGTGTGCGTGTTTTTTTTTTTGTGTCTGGGCGTGGGTCTTGGTGTTGGGCGGGTCCTTGTGTACGTGTCAGGGACCTCTCTGTGCTGAATGGCATGATGTCCCAACATCAGAATCTGAAGAGAAAGATAGATAACAAGAGCAAGAACTTTGTGCATTGCGTGGAGATGGGAAAGATGCTGCTCGCTGCACGCAACCCTGCAGCTGAAGAGGTACACACATACTCGAACACTGAACCCTCTATGTGCAAACACATACATGGAACTAAAGTTAACCCGATAAGCTTAACTTTATTTTAATTACTATGTAATTAAAAAATCTACAGATATAAAAAGGAGAAATTTAAAAACAAAACAAAAAAGTTACATTTAAGAGTATAATTTTTGTCCCTTTCCATATTGCCAAATGATTTGTGCATAAATGACAATTTATATAGACTCGCATTTGTTTTTTTGTTTTAAACAAAGTTCATTTAGTTTATATCTCACAATTCTGAGTGTATATCTCGCAAATATGACTTTTTTCTTTTTTCTGACTATCCTTCTATAAGTGTTTTTAGAAGGTAGAAGAATACTTAAAAAAAAAAAAAAATGCTGGATTTGTCAAAGTTTACAGTGCTCACGGCATCATATCATAAGGCATTTTCCAAAAACACAAATGGCCAGGCTCATGTCTTAAAGTTTGCCTTTATATGGATTATGGGTTTATCTGAGCTTAATGTCACAGGGGCTGATTTTTATTAAAACATTTGACACAAAATACCATTCAAAAGTTTGAGGTTTGAAAGTTTTTTTTTTTTTTTTTTGAAAAACATCATGCTCACCAAGGGTTTGATAAAATATAAAGTAAAAACAGTAATATTGTGGATAGTAATATTCACATTTAAAATAACAGTTTGAAAATATTTTAAAATGTAACTCATTCCTGTGATGGCAAAAAAAATGAGTTACATTTTAAAATATTTTCAAACTGTTATTTTGTAACTCAAATTACTTGAGTCCAGTGTAACATGATCCTTCAGAAATCATTCTGATTTGCTGAGTTGTTTTTGTGGAAATCAAGATTTTTTTAGGATTCTTAGATGAACAGAATGTATTTGAAATTTGAAATCTTTTGTAACATTATACATGTCTTTACCTTCAAAATAATGCGTCCTCCATACTAACTAAAAGTATTAATTTTTTTTCAAAAAAAAAAAAAAAAAAATTCCATAAATACTGACGCCAGACTTTTGAACAGTAGTGTAAAGGTCTAAGGATTGAAATTTTGTTTCTCTTGCATACTGCACGTTTGCATACATTTTTGCATTTTGCATTGAACATGGATCACTTGCCATCAGTATTCTGCTTATAAATAATTACATACCCACCGATCCAGGTAAAGGAGAAGCTGGAGTATATCATGGCAAAGCAGAAAGATCTGAATGAGCGATGGGAACAGCACTGGGAGAAGCTTCAGCAAGGTCAGTGATGACATTGTTGTAACTTCATGTTAAATGTCTGCCAGTCTGATACTTTCTCAGAGTTATCCACAACCTTTATTTGTACCCTCCAGCCCAGCAGAGGCTGCAGTCCAACCAGCCGGGATCGGCGGAGCAGTCCTGGCTCACAATCAAGGAACCAATCACTCCAAATACCCGTGAGGCAGGTGGCGGGACAGACGAGGTGGAGGAGCTGATTCGCCGGCATGAAGCATTCCGGAAGGCCGCGTCCACGTGGAAGGATCATTTCAGCTCGTTACGCCAGGTCATTATGGAAACAGACTTGTGTATAAACAGTCAGCACCAGCACAGCACTGCAGAGGGTCTGAAGTAACAAAAGGGGCTGATGACATAACGCAGAGTAACATCCCCTGCTATATGTGAAGTGGCCCATTCGTGTATTTGTCTGGCATAAACAAACCTGCTGTTGCTACAGCTATGAAACTAAAAGCTACTGAGCAACTAACAGATAGGAAAGCATTGAATAATATTACTATATAAAACAAAAAGAAAAATTGCCTAGGTCAACATTAAAAAAAAAAATTGTTTTAGAACACCAGATCTGTCTTAAAGATACACATTTTCAGCAGGCCTGCATGAATACAGACAAGTTACCATGATACCACCACAACCAAATATATTTAATTGTGTCTACAGTACTTTGTGACTGCTTCACACTCATTGCGACCCATTTAACAGATGCATAATGGTAAGTGAGAACAGCCTGAACTGCAACCGAGACAACAATAACAATGCAGTGAAATAAACTAATTACGACCAAATATCAAGCTCACTGAACATGAAAAAAATACTTCATCATACCTTTTGCATACTCCGTAAATATGCATTCTTAATGGCATGGGAAGTTCAATGCAATGTAGGTTCAAATGTGTCAAATGTGCCCATCAAAATGTGACTTTGTGAAACACTGTCCTAAACTAAAATGTTGCTGTGTAGTAATCTAATATTAATGTTAGAAAGCTAATGCACTTGGCAATTGTGACTTTTTTTTATCCCTTTTCACATTAACCGTGACTGAGGGGGCAGGATTGTTCGGTTGACGTGGAGCTGGCCCTGCATATAAATAACATAAAATTAAGATCTACAATATCTTTCTCTCTCTTCTCCATCTGCAGGCAGAGAAAATGAAGGAGGAACTGAACAAGCAGCCTTCTACCTCCTCTCTCCTCAGCAGGCAGATGTTCCCTCTCTCCTGTCTTGTGCCCAGCTCCTCTTCCTCGTCTTCATCCTCCTCTCTCTTCCGTAACCCTCTTCAGGACTCATTTCTGGAGTCCAAGCCCGGGCCGGACTTCATGCACACCACAGAACACACCATGGTGAACACACTCGCTCAGCGGCTCGGATCCACCCTGAACCCTTACACGCCCATCATGAATGGCTCCTCGTACCACGGGCTGAACCAGCCATCAGGGGGCATGGCGGAGGGTCTTTCCTACCATGGGCTAAAACAACAAATTGTTTCAGGGTTGGATAATTCTAGCTATCAGGGGTTAAACCAACAAGTTGGTGTCTTGGGGGTGAACAGCTCCAGCTACACTGGACTTAACCAACAGGGTGTTTTAGCAGAAGACAGCTCCAGCTACCACAGCCTGAACCATTTAGGTGCTGTGGGGGTGGGAGTGGAGCCCAAACTGGGATATGCTTGGCAGCACCTAAAAGCTGACTGCTTTCAGCCCAAAATCAACCACATTCACAAAGCTGTTCCACCTTTACTGGAGGCGCACCGAGCCCAGCTCGCCGGTGGAGCAGCAAACATGCCAGCTCCTCCTATGGGCCTGGACCCCTCCCTGGAGATGATCCACAGCCGGTTACAGAGAGACCCCCGCGGGAGCCGATCTGACCCGCAAATGGATCACTTGAGGCGGGAGAGAGAGTACCGGCTTGGCCGACAGACCTCTAGCGAGCAGGAGATCCAGGCACGACTTAACGAGCTCCCACTGATTGTAAGGCAGGAACGCTACCGTCGAAGAATGGAGAGACAGTCGTCTAGTGAGCAGGAGGGCAGCGGTAAGCAGAGAGTACAGAAACATGACTCCAGCGATGCAGAATCTGGGAAAGAGCCATCTGACAAGAGACCATCTGGGTGAGTGTTTGTGTATGTGTGTTTGCTTGGCTATATTTTGGGAACAAAACCTCCTTTCTGAGATGCCTTAAAAGTAAAAATAGTTCCTAAATTATGTAAAGGAAATTTTAATCTAAAAACCAAAACGTTTGCTTTTAGGGGTACGTTTAGTGTTTGGGTAAGTGTTAAAGATCCACATGAGGAGAGTAAAACCTGAAATCAGCCAATAGTATCAATGAAGCTTAATAAACAAAAGTAATGAAGTGTTGTTATTGTTAACTAAAACTTTTAACTAAAAGTGTTGCCCTTGCTTATTTAAAATGATAATATATCATTTTCAGTAATTGAAATAAAGCTGGAATAAAATCTGAAAATTAGAAACGCTGCCGTGGCAACCAACTGAAATAAAATAAGATGAAGTGCTAAAATTACTAAAATAAAACTGAAATAAAAATAAAGCTAAATGACAAATTAAAAGGAAACCTAATTAAAAATATTAATAATAGTATATAGAAAATAATAATAAAAAAGTTTTGAGTATAGAAAATAGAAATAGCCCAATATAAAAACATAGAACAGTCAAAGTCCCCGCCATGATAAAATAACAAATGTGTGTGTGTGTTCTCTTATTTGTATAACTTAGTTGGCTTTCTCATCTTTTTTTTTTTCTTTTAGGGAGAAGCGTTCCACTATGGCTGAGATTGTTGAGCAAGTGCAGGAGAGAGAAGCTTGTCAAGTATGTGTTGAGTCTGTACTGGAATTTAATATTTATCATAGATTTAATTCACATCATGCATCATATTCCCCCTCACCATTTTAATGCATCATCTACACAATTAGTAATACTTTACCGTTCAAACGTTTGGGGTCAGTATGATTTTTTAAAGGTTTTGAATGAATTGAACTCATACAGTTGATGCTCACTAAGGTTGCATTTATTTAATCAAAAATACAGTAAAAACAGTAATAATAATTTTTAATAACATTTTTCAATTTAAATATATTTTGAAGAGCCATTATTCCAGTCACATGTTCCTTCAGAAAATATGCTGATTTAGTGCTTAAGAAAGTGATGCTGAAGCTGATTTAGTGCTTATTTTTTTCTGTAAGATCTTCACGTTTTAAAAAAAAATAAACGTATTAATTTTCAAAAGAAAAAACAATCTTAAAGGGTTAGTTCACCCAAAAATGAAAATTAGCCCATAAATTACTCACCCTCAAGTCATCCTAGGTGTATATGACTTTCTTCTTTCAGACGAATCCAGTCGGAGTTATATTAAAAATGGTCTTTGATCTTTCAAGCTGTTTAATGCCACATTACATTCCAGTGTACAACAGTGAGTACAAGCTAGATTAAAGTGATTATTACGTTTTGAATATGGATATTTTTCTTACAAAAATGCATCGATTCGCTACAGAAGGCCTTTGTTCACCCCCCTGGAGCCGTGTGAGACACTTTTTTTTTTATGGATGGGCGCATTTTATTTAACTGCTTTTGGACGGATGCATGCAACACCCGCTGAGTGGCATTAAACAGCTTGAAAGATCAAAGACCATTTTTAATATAACTCCGATTGGATTCGTCTGAAAGAAGAAAGTCATATACACCTAGGATGACTTGAGGGTGAGTAATTTATGGGCTAATTTTCATTTTTGGGTGAACTAACCCTTTAATGACCCCAAACCTTTAAGCAGAAGTGAATGTTCAGGCGATTCTTGTTTTGAAGAAAATCAGTCCACACACAGCTAAAGTTTACAGTTTAAGTATTTTTCTACCATTTGTGTCATGCAAAGAGAAATAAGAGTAGACTCACTGCAGGTACAGTGCCTCTGGAGTATCTTGGTTCGGTGTCTTGCTCAAGGGCACAATAGTGATAGAGCAGAATTGTGATCTCAGTAATTCTCCACTTTCTGGGTCACCTTGCATCCTCTGAAACTTGGGACTGATCCCCAAACATTTTTGTCAGCAGCTCAAACTCTTTAAGTATCTCTGTACATTTGATTGTTCAGGTAAGAATGATCTTATGCAGACTTTGAGTTTGCTGTATGCAGATACAGTATTTATATATTTTTATTTGGAGATGGAAGATTTGACAATGTGATGCACAACACGCCTAATTTCCATATACAACCATTTAATATATTTTTTATAGTTCACTATTTTGTTTTCTTATAATAAACGATTCTGCTTCATACATTCACAAAGTGTATTTTTCAGGCGAGGGGAGAGGTGTATAGACCCTCCAGCAGCCTCTCTGCACCAGTGAGCCGTCTGGATCGCCCTCGAGCTCGAGACCGCCCCAAACCACGACGAAGACCTCGTCCAAAAGAGCCTGAGGAGCCACGGAGGTCCCGTTCTGCACCTGCTCAGAGCGTCCCATCCACACCTCAGCCTCCTGCCCACACCGTTCAACATGAGGGCTTCCTGTACAGGAAACACGAAGAGGAGGGGAAAGAGAGAAGCCCAAATAGGTGTGTTTCTTCTTACTAGCTGATAAAAATCGCAATGTCCTGACATGATCTCTATTTACTTTTTTCACGATTTTCCCCCAGTAGCTATAATTTTATTATATATAATCTAAGTGCTTTTCGTCGCTACTGCTAATACACTAGAAATCCTGTTACCAAGCTAATAGCTAATTATGCTAATGTTAACTGTGTTCAGAATAGCATGCATTGCTAGTAGATAGTATACGAACACAGTACGCAAGCATAAATGACATCTGTTGTTGTATATTAACTTGATGCTGCATGACCTACCCTGCCATTTTACATGCTAGAGAAAGATTGCATTCTGGTAAATGATGTACCTCATGGTAAATAGCATGGTGAATAACCACTAACTGAATTTGATTTATTTAGAGTGATCTGGAAATACTGAATGTATACTACATCCAGTATAGGGTTAGGGTTGTATACGGCATGCGGTTCATCATTCAAATGAATTATGAATAGTGAAAGATGTGGCAACAAATGAATCCATCATTTAAAATGCATATTGTGATCAACCACTATTTTGAATATTGGAGGGGACTTATCAATTGTGGTCATGGCCTAATAGTGCATTAGAAATGTCATTATGAGTGTATTTGCCTGCTAATAGCAATATTAAATGCCTTGGTGAGGCCTAGTAACTCACAAAGTTATTCCTAACTTTCTAAACCTCTTGCAGCAAGTCGTGGGTAAATCTGTTCTGCGTGCTCAAACAAGGGGAGATCGGTTTCTACAAGGATTCCCGACACAAAACAACACCCTACAACGATGAGCCACTTCTCAACTTGGCCATCTGCGAATTTGACACTACCAACGGATATAAAAAGAAGAAGAATGTCTTCATTCTCAGGTAAAATTAACTCAGTGCGATCTTTAATGACTACCGTACTGCCTGCTAATCTAGCTAAAAAAACAGCGACAAATAACCATGCAGGAATTTAATTTTAAGAAAAGATGCCATTAAAATCCCAGTGCTTTTTGCAGTTTTTGTGTTAATTTATTTCCTATTGAAACAAAAAGATATGGGGTGGGACATACTGAAGGATTGCCCTTTTTTTTCTTTTTTTTCTTTTTTTTTAAATAAATGAATGCTTCAATTCAGCAAGGATGCGTTAAATTGATCAAACGTGACAGAAATCTTTGCAACATTGTTACTCTGTAACTTTACATTTAAAATAACTGCCTTTTTAAACTTTTTATTCATCAAAGAATCTTGAAAAAAAATGCATCACAGTTTGCACTAAAATATTAAGCAGCACAATGGTTTTCAACATTAATAATAATAAGAAAGTTTTCTCGAGCACTAAATCGGCACATCAGAATGATTTCTTAAGGGTCATATGACTCAGAAGACTGGAGTAATGGCTGCTGAAAACTCAGCCTTTCCATCACAGGAATAATTTACATTTTAAAATAAATTAAAATAGGAAATGTGATAATATTTCACAATATTACTGTTTTGCTGTTGTTGTAATTAAATGCAGAATCAGTGAGCATAAGGGACTTCTTTCAGAAACATTTGAATTGTAGCGTACTGTATGCCAAAGCCACAAACACTTAATTCTGTATGATCTTTCCCTTTGAACACTTTACCACTTTTTATAAATGTATGTGTTTCTAATGTTTTTTAAGGACCACTGCTGAAGGGGACTACATCTTCCTGGCTAAGGATGAGGTATGTCAGACAAAGCCGCACATGAGTGAAAAAGATCAGAGCTGTTTGGTAAATATTCTGCCTATTGTGGTCTATATTACAAGAGTGTGTGTGTGTGTTCTGTCTTACAGGAGGATCTGAAAGGTTGGGTCAACAGCATCAACGCTAGCCTGAAGGAGATCGAAGAAATCGCCAAGTGGGAGAAAGCCACAAACTCCTTCACCGACCCCGACAAATCAGAGCGGAAGGAGCGTTCTGAAGGGGCGGAGCCATCTGAGGGGGCAGAGAGATCAGAGAGGTCAGAGAAGTCTGAGCGTTCAGACCGATCGGATAAAATAGAGGCATCGGACAAAAGCTCAGAAAAGAGGGACACACCCGAGAAGGTGAGAGGAGATAGAGCTGAAAGAGGAGAGAGGGGAGAACGAGGAGACCGGGGTTCCAGGGGTTCCAGCACTTCGGGAAAAAGCAAATGACTCATCTCTCCACACCTTTATTTACTCATCCATCCCTCCATCTTTCCAGAGAGAAGACCGGACTTGCATTTCTCTGTCTCTGTCGCTCTGTTTGTCCTGACAGCCTGATTTCAGGACCGACGTATTTAATGTGTCGATGTGCGTCTGTGTGCGTGTGCCAATGTGTTGAAGAGATTGTCTGTGAAAGAATACGAAATGAACAGTGTAAGGCCGTATCCCAGCATCAGAGGGCCAGTTCAGCCGCCCTGCTCGACTCTCACAGAAAAGGCACTTTAGATTATTGAGGATGACTATAGCCCTTAATATTTTAGAAGCGTTTTCTCGAAGCAATATACTGTACGTAGTAACCGATGCCGCTCGTTTTAGCTGCTCTGCTCTTCCAAGCGAGTGCGAGAGAGAAAGTGACAGAGAAGTCTTTCAGAGAGAAATCTGGTGCGGTAGTAGGGTAGTAGTAGTTCCTCCTGATCGACATCCTTGCACAGCCCCACACATGCATACGCACACGCACTGTGCATCATGGGAAAATGTTTGCTATGGAACACCATTCTCTCACCCGAGGCCGTACACGTCTTCCACCTGCTGCTTGTAGTAATGGTTTTTAATCATGCGAGACACTTCACAGTACTCTGGTCAGTCCAAATTACACTCGATGAAGAGTCTCGATCACAAAATGTGAATATAATGTGGCAGTGTGTGTGTGAATACAGCTCCATCCAGAAGGAAATCAAATGTACTATGTATAATCTCATTGATCGTATTTATTAGGTTATCACGATACAAATTTAAAGTGTGAGGTTATTCTTCCCTGAGCTAAGAGGAAGTACGATCAAACACCCCCGTACGTGTACAAAAATGCTGCTTTTTATCATCTCTGCCCCCTTACATCACTCTTTGATTGTAAAATGATTAGTACACATAAAATAGGGTGTCTGTGACTTCCAGTAAAACATGCAATATTGATCTGCATTTTAAATACAGCTGAGCTGATCGTGTGCGCTTGCTTTCAGAAATAAGTGAGTTCCTGCTGTTACAGAACACATACCCTATGACGACAGAAAACAGTCGCACACCCTTCAGTCAGGCTTAGGGTCAAATCTGCTACTGAGTGGATATGTATTTGGTCATTGTCATAGAAACTGCATAACTAGAGACTAAGCTTGTTTTGCACTGCGTATCGGTGTCTGATAAATGTAATTGAGGGTGAATGAATGTCTGTTAGCAAATTGTTGCTGTGTATGTCTCTGTCTTGCTGAAGCAACCTCACTCCTAACAACCAGTTTACCAACTCTCCCCCTCCCAAAGCATTAAATAACAATTTGGACTAATTTTACTTAACTTTTTGACTCTTCTACATATCCAACATTTGTTTCAGAGTGACCTTGACTATGGTCTGCCTGCAAAAAGCACAATTTCTCCCTGAACAACAATCTGGAGTATTAGAAAAGAGCATGATCCATGCATTTCTTAAAGCTGCCACATGAGTTCAGTGTTGCAATGGCTAAAATAATGTTTGTTGAACCCTTCGATTTACCTTTTTTTAAACACACATATTTGTCTGTGTTTTTTTTTCTTCTCAGACCATGTGGTCAGGTTTTGCTTTGCTAAGCCTTGCTTTGTTTCTCTCCAGCTTGACCTCACCAGTAAGTATTTACATTTCAATTCATTGCTGAAAGAATGGAGAAAAAAGCCCTCAAATGTATGGAGTGTGTGGGTTGCCCTCCTTTATTTGAAGTCAGTTGTTTCACACATGAAATAAAAAAAACACTATTAAGTTGCATGAAAGAGAATATAGAGGTGATTTCTATGCAACAACTGTGCATGTTTATCAAAAGGGTTTCAATCTTCAGCAAAGCACTGAGTTTGGATGATGATGATGATGATGATGATGATTTTGGTTTGGAGTTTGCTTTTGCAGGTTTGCTTAAATTGTTTCTTCATCTATAAAAATAGTTTGAACATATTTGATTATACACTAATGAATATTTTACAGTCCACTTTTAAAGGTAACCTTTATATTTAAACTATAATTAACGGAGGATTTTTGGTATTCTATAGACGTCTAAAGGTTTGTGTTCACTTAAAAGGCAATTCTGAAGTACGTTGGGGCTATTTTTTATCGTTAATAAAGGTTTTGAGACACTAGATGGCGCCACCTACCTAAAGAGATTTTAATGCTCAGACTTAAAAAGTGCACTGCATTGTTCGTGATTTGCCACAGTTTTTGTGTTATTTTCAGAAGACAGTCTGCATTCTTTTAGTTTTCTCTTTTATTATAAATTTACCATATGCATCTAAGCAAGCATCTACAAAAGCTGTATAGTTTCTGTATAGTTACTGGGTGTTGGGGAAACTAAAACAAGCCCTATAGATGGAGAGTGTGGGTTGCCATCCTGTATTTGAAGTTACTTCTTCCACACATGAAATTAAAGAAAACATTATTAAGTTGCATTGAAGAAAATATTGAGGTGGTTTCTATGCATTTAATAGCTAATAATCATTTATTAAACAAATGAATCACATTTGTCTCTGTTTAATACAGAACACAAAGCACTATTGACCCTTGTCTTGTCATGGTCTTCCCAGATGGAATCCAGCTTGAAACAGGTCTGTTGAATAATTTGTCTGCTTCAAGTAAGAAAGACTTTTAAGGTGCATTACTGAGCATGAGGACATACAGCAGAGAAAACAGAAATCATACATAAGCATCAAATTTTTCACATTAAAGCAGAAAAAGTTAATTTTTTTTCTTGACAGAAATTAAATAATATAGACTATTTAATGACAAAAAGTGGCTTTAACCTACTTGACATGGACATATTTTGACACCCCTTTTCCTCCCCTGTAGAGAATCATCACAATGAGCACATGATGAGTGATGTTTTTCAAATGATTTTAAAGCATTTTTCATGTTTTGGAGCATCTTGTCAAAAACAGTAAACAAATTTGCTGCGATTTGCCTTTTACACCAGGAACCTGCTGCATATATTTTCATTTTCACTTTAGCAACAGTAAATGACTCTGTGGCGGAACAAGATTTTTATACATGGGCTGGCCAGTACGGGTGCTATAGTTCAGGGATGCAGGAATAGACCATGAAGAAAATCAATGTGTAATCCTATTATCGCATCAAAAAAGCATGAATTAATCATATGATTACTGACAAAGCCGAGCGAGGTATAAGTGATTTACGTAGGCTATTAGTTCAGTGTGGCAGATGTTTTCCAGTTTTACTCATTAATAATGAGTAAAACTAGTTGTAATTTGTGTTTGTTCATATTTGATGACTGACTGTTCTCTTGTCAATTATAATGTTTGAATATTAGGCCTATTAGTTAGGCTAGTAGTTTTTACTGTGTCATTAAAGAAGTACTTGAAGTGTCATGCTTCTGAAGTGAACCATCAGCTTCAGTGCAGAGCAGGTAGACTGCAGGGCCTGTAGAGCAGTTGTGTGTTTGTGTAGGGTGCCACAAATTGTTGAAGATTTTGAAAGGGTGCCATGACTGGAATATGTTGGGAAATGCTGCTTTAAATGACCTATTCAAAAAGTCATCAGTTACAACTTCCTTTTGAAATAAACCAATGATTCAATGACTCATTCTTTAAGACAGTGACTTGCCGCCACCTACTGGTGGTCTTAGTTTCATATGTTATGTAATAATATATTATGTATGTATGATGCACTTTTTTTTAGGTCTGTATTACTGATTATTAACATAAACCTTATTTAATAAAAAATATTTTCCACAGTTAAACACAAGACACAAACACACTTTACAGTTTAACACCAAATTTACTCTGATTTGTAATTATAAGTATTTTTCTTATTACAGGCAAAGATTAGAGTAAAGGCACAGTAGCAGGCAGAATCTATCAGTACATCATGCAGATTAAATACAGTATAGCTACTTAACACCAACACAGAAACAATTCACTGAAAATCTCTTAATTAAATACACAGAATTTAACTAGTTATATTTGCCTCTGCATTAATGTAAGGAATTAGAAGAACTGAACGTTAGTTTGTTATCATACATGGACTTTGCTATGCAGCAAGAAGAGATTTACTCCTTTGCACACTCATTGTCAGGTCATTTATTTGCATTCATTAGTAGCCAATAGGACTTTTGAACTATTCAGTATTATGGTTTGCACAGTAAATGCCTGTCAACATGCTAGGCTTCTGTAAATACAATTCATGCACATGCTATGAGTCAATAAAACAAAGACAGTGACTTGTCTGAGACAAATGACATCTGTTTTTAGTTCACTGTGGCTGGAATAAACTGGATAATAATTAGACACAAGCTAAAGCGGATCTCAACAGTGAAGAGTTGAGGTATGTAGTTGTCAGAGTCACAGGATCTTTCTGAATGGTTGATGAGGTGATTTATCGATCCTCGGTGTCATTCTGCTACCCGTCCTTAGTGGTCTCTAAACTATACAAAACACAGAATTTATTGTTACTGTGATATACATTCAGTTATTACCTTTGAATCACCTCCTGCTTGAAGTCTGCAATAACTAATATTATATTATAATATTAAGAAACTTCTTAACTAATATTAAGAAGTATTACTTTATTTTTTATCCAGTCTGCAACTGCAGAAATTGCTTCCTGATTTTTTTTGCAGTCAGGCAGTCCTTCACCATCACAGAAAATACAGTCCACCACTAAAACATCCTGGCTTTTCACACATCCACTGCTGTTTGGCACAGAGTCTGAATCCAATGTCTTATGGAGAAAAATGACAACAGCAGGCTTATCTGAAGACAAAAAGAGAGAAAATTATTGTCAATAGACCTATATTATAATGTTGAGAAAAATCATGCGCAATGAAGAAAAGCTGAAGAAGCTCATTTTAAAAGAAAGCAGATAATTTACCAAACTAATATCAACCTGATCAGTACTAAAGCTAATGAACACATTTATTCAAGATGAGAGTGAATAATAAAAATATTTATGGCGTCTTTGTTTTTCCAATTTTTAATTTTCTAAAATCTCACCTGGTCTCTTTTGGTACTCTTGTAATGTTGCATTGATGTCAGATGGTGAACAAACAGGACAGAAGTGCAGAATGATTTCACTGTCCTGCACTCTAGGAACATTCCTCAGCTGCACCCGTTTGTCTAAAGCTCCTGTAAAGTCCTCATCACACTTGCATGTGTCTTTAGTCACATGGATAAAACAATTAACTGGACGGGAGGAACTGCATGTTATCTCTTGCACATCTGGAAAAAAAAAACCTTTATAAAACCAGACCGTGATATAAAGTCACATGAAGTACATTTTTAACTCATGTTAAAGAAACACACATTGACTGAATATAGGGTTTATGGAATAACATATTCTAAAAATAGCTGAAAAAATAAGCGAAAAATGTTCCTCATGTAACATCTAAATTAACTGATTTTATTATTTTTTTTCTGAGAGTATATAACTCACTATATTAGGTTACAATAGTAATTTTTAAGGGTCCAGATTCCAAAAAGAAAATTCCATTTCTAAGACATTAATTTGTAGTATTTTTGGATAACATATTTATTTATTTGAGATGTGATATATTGATTTAAAATTTTGTTTTGATTAAAGTCATAATTATATCATATGTAACCAAAGACAGTAATTTTAACCTACTAGATTTCTGTTTTGGAGGTCCCACTGCCCATGCCTGTCCAGAAAAACGGCATTAATAAATATGAATGGTCGTTTTCAGTGTCATAGTTTTTAACTATAATATATATATATATATATATACACACACATTTTCAACCAAAGGAGCACAACTACAGTGCAATAATCTATAATAATCCACTTCATGTCTACTCATATGTTCATATGTTTTGTGTAATCTGAAACACTGGCTATCAAAGTCTGTACGATATGTTAATTGCACCCCAACAAAATAACAGGTAATTTCTGCATTAGCCAGTATTTTTGCTCTTCTTCTGTGTTGGAGAGAAAAATTCCTGGATATACTGAAACATTATATTAGCTTTGTTCAGAACTATTGGACCTGACAGCTCTTAAGCACTTAAGTTCTACTTAATGATAAAGCTGTTTAAAGAAACAGGTGTTACTCAACCATAAAATAAAATATGAAAGTTGTAGAAAAAAAAAAGAAAACTTATTACATCAGTTCTTCATGCCAAACTATAGGACATCAGAAAGCTGCTGTTTATTCTGAAATACATGTTCTGTTGCACTGTAGTGTTTTTATAGACAGTCAATTTCAGAAAAGTGTTTGTTCTTACCGGTGTGAAAAATGTCAATATAAAGCTGTTTAAAGAAACAGGTGTTACTCAACCATAAAATAAAATATGAAAGTTGTAGAAAAAAATTGAAATTGAACAGTGTATTTTACAAAAATCTTAATATCTTAATACATGTAAACTTATTACATCAGTTCTTCATGCCAAACTATAGGACATCAGAAAGCTGCCGTTTATTCTGAAATACATGTTCTGTTGCACTGTAGTGTTTTTATAGACAGTCAATTTCAGAAAAGTGTTTGTTCTTACCGGTGTGAAAAATGTCAATACATCTGTGAAGATAGATGATTTGTCTGTTTCAAATAAGGGACAGTTTAAAAAAATTAAAGTGTGTTACTGAGAATTAGGACATGCAAATGAAAAAACAAAACATAAATAAGCCTAAATAATAAGAATTAATAATACTTTATTTAATAATAAAGTGACTTTAACCTACGTTGACATGGTGATATCGTGATGCCTATTTTTGCCCCCTGCAGAAAAATTGCAATATGAGCTTAATTAGTAATATGTAATGTGTTCAAAACATTTAAGAGCAGTGTTCATATTTTATGGAGCATCTTGTTACATACCTGTTGTAGTAACCAGTTCACAGTTTTGTCAGCTGCATCTGAATTCTTCGGACACTCCAATAATCCTGTATCCTCATTGAACAGACAGTCCACTGTGAGTATGTCTGTCCTCTTGACATATCTACTGCTGTCTGGGACCATTTTCTCTGGGTCAAACGTGTGATGAAGCACCACTAGAACACCCAACTTAGCTTCTGTTCAGGAAATTTAGACAAAACAAATTTGTCTAATGTCCTCAGTGTGATGAAGCACCACTAGAACAGTTAGCTTAGAATCTGTTTAAGGACATAGACAAATTAAAGATAATTTAATCTGAAATGCTTATATACGTATCACTTTGAGGCAGTGTATTCTGAGAATTAATAACTTTATTTAAAATAGTGTGACGATGATAATCAAACAACCTGTAGAGTAATCAACCTTGTTCAGTGCTGCTTCAATATCAGTTCCAGCTCGAGAAACAATAGGACAGAAAACTAGAATAATGTCACTCTCGTCCACTGTACGACCTTCCTTCAGATTCTCAATACGGTTTCTCAAAATGTCGAAAAATTCCTTCTGACAGTTTTTTATCTTTCCAGCCAAAATGGAGAACACTTTGACCTTTTCTGGAAAATGAATTGGGATTGAATAAGAAAAACAGGGAAACGTACAAATATGATCAGACCAAAATGAATGCAAAATAATAATACACTTTTAAAAATGAATTTCATATTCTAGGATGTGTCCAAGATAAGATATTCCATTCTACAATAACTCTTGACAAAAATAAAAAAAAATGTAATATGTGTGACTAGACAAGCAATTATTGTGAGAGATCCCTCAAAAGATACAAACTTACTTGTACTAGTTTCGTTGTTTCCCATTTTCTGCCTCTGTATATTTTACAGACACACAACTTATAGTGTATTCTGTATTGAATAAATCAAGTTCTCTGTGTTTAAAATTCATGTACTTTAAGCATTCTAACAGAACTCACCTGCCAATAAAGCAGAATTTGCCATTTTTATTCTCTCCTTATCAGTCCATGTTTTGTCGATCTGTTGAGAAGAACATTGAGAACACTGAGAGAAGAATATTGTCCATCAACCTTTCATGAAATTCCTGAAATATCCTATAAAAGAAATACTCAGGCAGTTCAGAAACAATGGACAATCAAGAGAGTTTCACCATTTGATTATAAATTCAATATTGTTATAATCATTTACTAAACTCTTTTATTATGCTTAAAACCTGTTAAGAGTGTCAGAACAAATATACATAAATGTCCCTATTGTACCCAGCTTTTGTATCCAGTTATATAAAATGAGTCCGTTCAAATATGTTTATATTGTATATAGAGGAGCAAGTGTTGAATATAGTAAGAAAAAACTTGTGCTAAAATGAGTGGTACAATGGCTTGTCCCTTTAAGGGTACTGCCCATGTGACGTCGTTGCACCTTATGTACCCATAAAATGTTCACTGTAGTATCTTAGGGTACATTATACTACTCTACTAATATGCACCTATGGCTAGATAAGGTAGAAAGTAGACGGAATTGGACAGCAACAATGTTCTACCTACAGATAAAGTGCTTTCTTTTATATATAAAATGCAAATGATTTTTTTGAAATGACAAATAGAAACTTAATGGTAACTTAAATGGCTACTTAAACCTTATTGGATCATAGAGACCTACAAAATATACTTTCAGTTATTTAGTGTTGGGGGTAACGCATTACAAGTAACGTGAGTTACGTAATCGGATAACTTTTTTTAATTAACTAGTAAAGTAACGCATTACTTTTATAATTTAAAAGGAAATATCTTAGTTACTTTTTC
>NW_015667000.1:0-162 GCF_001515625.1 Sinocyclocheilus rhinocerous
TTCCGGTAGGCCTATTTGTTTTTAAAAATCCGGCATTTACAGTGCGCATTAGATCGTGACAGTGTATGCGTGCGTCCATACGAGACGGAGCGAGCGCGGGTTTGGCTAGATGTATTTGGAGGTTATTACTCACGTCTCATTCGGCACAAATCCAAATGTTTC
>NW_015667000.1:897-1056 GCF_001515625.1 Sinocyclocheilus rhinocerous
CTTTATTTGACCCTCTAACTCTAGCACTTTCTATTCTATTTTAATTGTAGTTTATCTATATTTATCTTTTTTGTTTTATTTATTTAAAATTAAAAAAACAACAAAAAACTAACAAACACTAGCTTTCTTTTTTTTCTATTCTATCTACTTGTTTTTCTT
>NW_015667001.1:0-663 GCF_001515625.1 Sinocyclocheilus rhinocerous
CTTTTTGTTTTCTTTTTATTTATTATACAATTAACAAATGCAAAATAAAAGCCTAACTCTAGCTTGCTCTATTCTTTTTCTATTCTATCTGTTTTATTTTTATTTATTATATGATTTAAAAATAAAAACTTGCTATGTGTACTGCATTAAGCTAACGGAGACTTGTTATAGCACTTGCATATCATTGCTCTTTTGTTGATTTTGATTGCTTCCATGGTCCTCATTTGTAAGTCGCTTTGGATAAAAGCGTCTGCTAAATGTCTAAACTCTAAATGTCCTTCATTTTTATTGAAAACAAATGCCTTTCCGATGTGATATGAGATTTAAAAAAGGAGAAAAAAAGTTTGGCAAAAGGCCGATTCAAACTTGTCGATCGTGTCAAAAGTGACCACAGTATGCGCTTTACCATCTACGCCACTGGAGATGTAGTTAAATAATCATCTTCGCATTAATGATATGCTTATGAAACCAAAGCCTCACGGCTAATACTCAGCTGTAGAATTAATCAAATATAGCCTATATACAGTATTAAAGACTTTGCAATCCATTTATACAGGAGAAAAGCTAATTTAACTACAATTTCTAGCCGTTAGAAGACGTTGGTAGAGAAAAAAAAAAAAATAGTCAAGTTCATTAATAATTCACAGAGGTTTGTTTTGATAA
>NW_015667002.1:0-259 GCF_001515625.1 Sinocyclocheilus rhinocerous
CACACACACACACACAGCTGTAGTGATTGTTGTGTTATTAATGTTTCTGTTCTTGTGGTCAGGGGTCTGTTTTCTCACACTGGATCCAAACACAGCACACACTCAACTCAGTCTGTCTGAGGAGAACAGAAAGGTGACATTTGTGAGAGAGAAACAGCCGTATCCTGATCATCCAGACAGATTTGATGATGTGTGGCAGCTGGTGTGTAGAGAGAGTGTGTGTGGACGCTGTTACTGGGAGACTGAGTGAGTGGGAGAT
>NW_015667003.1:0-794 GCF_001515625.1 Sinocyclocheilus rhinocerous
TCTTTTTGTATTTGAAAGTCAATCAAAGGCATTGGAAACAACCAAGGTGGAACCACTTGAATAGCTACAGAAGGATTATTTTCATATTTATTCAACCCTAATCTATCTGCCTCCTTCTTTACTGTCCAACCGAAGCTCTCTAAATCTTTATAGTCATACTCCCAACAATCTTTCAAAAGATTTTTAACTGGATGATATTCTGAGTGACCCTTTACACCAGCCCAATATCTCATCCTCAACTGTAACCTACGGAGTTCTAGGGGCATTTCTCCCATCTCTACCAGTAAAGCATTCACTGGAGATGTTCTAAAAGCTCCACTACATATACGTAGAGCCTGTGACTGTACTACTTCAACTTTTTTGAGCAGAGTTTTGTTCGCCGAGCAGTATACTATTCTACCATAATCTATACTAGATTTTATTCACGCTCCTCCTCCTCAGTTCTCCACGGCGTCTTTTATCTTGAACCAGTTGATGATTGGATGTTTCACGAGATGATGATAATCATGATGGACACATTACCCGACCAATCACAGCACCTAGAAACAGAGAAACAGCGGAGAGCGGGAAAACAGGAAGAAACCAATAACAAGGGCAGCTTGAAAGATCAAAGACAAATTTTAATATGGAATATGAAACAATGGTAATATCACTCATAATAACAAATTGTATATGGAGAATTGGGTTCGGCATAACATATTAATTGTAAACCAGCTTATTGACAAGAATGGGCAATTATACACTTAACGTTACCCTAATTTTATTACAAAATATGGCTTTTTTGTAAACGAAAA
>NW_015667004.1:0-1026 GCF_001515625.1 Sinocyclocheilus rhinocerous
TTTTTTACCTCTGATTTACCGCAATGTCCGAACTGTCCTGAGCGCTTTCTCAACAGCCGTCATGTGGGGTGTCTTTCTTCTTCTTGCTTTACGGCGGATCGCAGACTTATAAGTGCATTACCGCCACCTATCTCTGAAGTGGACCATTGACACTCCTAATTAAGATCGTAGATAGAGTGTCAATGGTCTATTTGAGAGATAGGTGGCAGTAATGCACTTATAAGTCTGCGATCCGCCGTAAAGCATGCACCGTGGACTTTGGGATGTCGAAGCCCAGTGACAGCAGCCTGTACGATGCTGCGTGGGCCAGCCAGTAGAGAAACACCAGCACCTCAACATCTTTTTCCCAGCCATGGTCAGTATCTGACTTCAAAGCAGCGATGAGGGACATGATGGACTGTCGTGAAAGCCGGAGGTTTGGACGGAGGTCAGATCCATCTTCGAAATCCAATCGAAGAATTGGCACAGCAGCATCCAGGCGGCTGTAGGTTGTAGGGCTCACAGTCTGTAAACGTGTGTGTGTGTGTGTATATATATATATATTTTTTTTAGAATATGTATATTGTTTATATTGTTATTTATGTATATATTGTATCTATCTATAATATTTATTTAGGTTATGTATATATTGTATGTATTAATTCTCTCCCTCTCTCTCTCTATTTATCCAATTGTGTATTATGTATTCATTCAAGTTTATTCATTGATTCATGTCTTTTGTTTGTCCTGTGTATTTTTATGCATTTATTTATAACAATAAATTACTTTATTTCGTTGCTCCAAATGAGCCTCTGTCATGGTGTTCACTTTTTATTCTGAGGTAAAATTTGCTAGCTAAATAGGTGATTGTACTTACCTTATTTGATAAATAATTTACAAGCTGTCGACGAAGGCGTGCCTTATTTGATAATTTACAAGCTGTCGACGAAGGCGTGATCTTTTATTTAGTCATTTATTAGATGCTTTTATCCAAAGTGACTTACAAATAGGGATGCAACGATTATAGATTTTGTTGGTACGATTATT
>NW_015667005.1:0-530 GCF_001515625.1 Sinocyclocheilus rhinocerous
AGGACAAGAGTGCGACAAAAACATTGAAATAAGTAACAAGTATTGTTGTTGACTTTTTCCTCACAGCACCTGTAATCACACAAGCACATTTTCATACAAAATTTCATGACATCTCATAGCAAAGATTACTGTTAAATGTAAAAGTAGGTTATTACACGTTAAAAGCTGAAGTGTGTATCATTGTCAGTATTTGACAAACTAGTTGGCTAAATCAAGTTTAAAACTCTTTAAAAAAAATTACTCTTTTAAAAAAATAATTTAATCTTACTTTTAAAGATGAAGTAGAATATCGAAGGATGATGTAGAATCAAAAACCAGACTGGAGCACTTGAATGAGCGGTGAAGCTGCAACAGAACACACACACACACACACACTATTTTAGTATTTTTTCATTTCATCCAAATTATCTGAAACAACATTACAAGAGGTGAGGAATATATTTGTCAAAATATAAACAAAAATAGACTTATGGGGAATATATTTTTAAAGAAAAATAGACACAAATTAGTAGGCCTATACCACAACCAAA
>NW_015667006.1:0-2308 GCF_001515625.1 Sinocyclocheilus rhinocerous
TCTCTCTCATTCTGCACCAATGCAAACGTGTGCGCGCTGCGCATGTTTAGCTTGCTTTAAAATTGTTTTTTATTCGTACGCGAGGGTCCGCATAACGCAAATTACATCAAAATAGAACGCGCGTACTCTTATAATGAGTGGTTCTCTGCATTATTTTAGGAAAATGTTTTATGATTACAGTATTGAGCTGCTGCAATGGAGCAGCTCTAATAAGCCATTAAAATGAACAGTGAAAGTAACAAAAGCTTATACAATACATTTTAACAGGTATAATTAAGTGTGGAAATAACTGAAGGGAATATCTGTTAGCTAAATGAAGCCAACTAACATGATTCTTCTTCTTCTTTTGTCTCTGTACCCAATATTTGTAAAAAATTACAAATGCTGTGAAAATACAGGTATCGGTGAGTACAAAAAAAAAAAAATGAAAGTATCGGTATCGGACTCGTTCTGAAAAAAGTGGTATCGGGGCATCCCTATAAGAAACGTCTTAAACTGAAGTCAGAGCTTGACTTACTTTCAACCAATGAGATAGAGGGCCTTTTGAAAAGAACTAGGAGTGTTTTTTATGAAAGTGGGGAGAAATCTAGGAAAGTATTAGCCAATCAGCTGCGTGGGCTCTGGGCTAAACAAATTATAAGTGGTCTTCGTCTAGATAATGGGGAGGTCACAACTGAGCAAAGTACTATTAACAACAAGTTTAAAGACTTTTATTCTAATTTGTACATGTCTAATTCCTCTCCGTGGGGGGACATTAAAGAGTTTTTCAGCCGACTAAATGTCCCCACTTTATCCTCTGATGTTCGGAACTGCTTAGAAGTGCCGATTTCTCAGGTGGAAGTGGCAGCTGCGATCTCTTCCCTACAATCTGGTAAATCCCCAGGACCTGATGGTTTTCCATCAGAGTTCTGTAAAAAAATTTCTGTTCAGCTTGCTCCTTTTTTGACATCTGTTCAGCTTGCTCATTTTTTGACATCTGTTTTTTCGGAGTCTTTTAAGTCTGGGACTCTTTCCCCAATATTAAATCAAGCGTGCATCTCTTTATTACTTAAAAAGGATAAAGATCCTTTGGATTGTGCGTCCTATAAGCCGATTTCTTTGCTCAACTGTGATGTTAAAATTTTAGGGAAGGTGCTTGCCTCAAGACTGGAAGAAGTCCTCCCCACCATCATCTCCCCTGATCAAACAGGGTTTATAAAGAATCGTCAATCATTTTTTAATATCCGCCGTTTACTTAATGTGGTATATTCTCAGCATCAGGCCATTCCAGAATGTGTCGTTTCTTTGGATGCCGAGAAGGCGTTTGACAGGGTGGAGTGGGAGTACCTTTTTTTGGCTTTGGAAAAATTTAGATTTGGCCCAGTCTTTCTCTCTTGGATTAAATTACTTTATAATTCTCCCTCTGCAGTAGTCCTGACCAATAGTCTGCACTCTAGGCCGTTTAACTTGTACCGCGGAACTCGACAGGGCTGTCCGCTAAGCCCATTATTGTTCGCTCTAGCTATCGAGCCTTTAGCGATCGCTCTACGCGAGAGTCGGCAGATTACTGGAATTACCCGCGGGGAGGCCGAGCACAAGGTAACTCTATATGCATACGATCTACTGCTTTTTATCTCTAATCCACATACTTCTCTACCCGCAGCTCTATCTTTGCTTAAGAATTTTGGTCGGTTTTCTGGTTACATGCTTAATCTGCACAAGAGTGAATTTTTTCCTATAAACAAGGTAGATGCGCACTTACAGTACTCTAACATACCATTGAAACTAGTCAAAAATAAGTTCTCTTATCTTGGGGTCTGTATCACTCGCCATCATAAGCATCTTTTTAAACATAATTTTGGCTTACTTCTTGAAAGGATTAAGAAAGATCTTTCTAAATGGTCCCCTTTAAAGATCTCTCTCATTGGGCGCATTAATTCCGTTAAGATGGTGGTGCTCCCTAAATTTCTTTATCTTTTTCAATGTTTACCTTTATTTATTCCCCTTTCATTTTTTAAATCTTTGGACTCTGTTATTTCTACATTTATTTGGAACGGTAAGCACCCCCGCCTGCGTAAAGCATACCTTCAGAGGTCTAGATGCAATGGCGGTATGTCCTTACCAAACTTTAAGTTTTACTACTGGGCAGCTAACATACGAAATATATTTTCACCTTTTTCCCAATATACCATCCTGGGTGGACATGGAAATAAATGCTCATAAGCAAATTTCCCTTCCAGCACTTCTTGCAACTAAATTACAATTAATCTCTTACACTCCGGTTGATTGCCCAGTGGTGAAACACTCGTTGAGGATTTGGACCCAATTC
>NW_015667006.1:3580-8259 GCF_001515625.1 Sinocyclocheilus rhinocerous
CCCACATCACAGCAAACAAAGCAGCGAGACTTTTCCTCAAGTTCATCTCGGCTACTGTTCGTCTCTGAAACAAGACGCGCTGAGAGGAATAAGACAGAATTTACCTCAGAAAAAGACACGCTGAGAGGAATAAGCTTTGGATTACCTCAGAAAAAGAAGGCGGCGGCGGCTTGATCCAGCGGACATCACTTGCATGAGTAAGTCTTTTTTTATTAACCTACTTGCATTAGTTGTCACATAACTTGTACACATTTTATTAGTTAGACTTTTACCAAACTATAATTCCTGACTAAATGTATAATCAAGTGAAACATTATGAAGTTTTATTCACTGCATCTAAATGTCTCACAATGCCAGGATGTTTTTTTTTTATGTTCTATAAAATAGACAACAATACGATATAAAAGTAATGTGAGTTGTAATGTTAATAGCCTAATGTTAGAGTAAGTTACTGTGATACATCTGTTCGCAAATATATGTAGATGTTTATAACTATAGTTTCCCATATATAAAATGTTTTTGTATTGTATAATAGGCCTACATACAAAGCATGCTTGTGATTTAAGCTTCTGTTCGCGAATATCTGCTCTGGTGTTAATGTTTTGAATGTGTTATACCCGGTCATTGGTGTTCGCGATTGTCTGAGGTGTAAATGTATCAAGTAAACTTTAAATATCACTGATAAGTGACCCATTGACGGACATATACGCGCGTCCTTATCAGTGATGCAATTTATTATCAGCTATGCATGTTCTGGTAATTGCTATAACAACTGTTTCAATTTCCGTTTAGGACTGTGGCTGCATCACTGGCATAATTGCACAAGAAAGGCACGTGTCGTTCAGTTTTGAGTTCAATGGAAAATCATACTAAGTGCACAGTATAGTGTATAGTAATCATACTTTTATTATGCCTATATGGTAATTTGTGGTGGATAGTGTTAATAAAACTTTTGTGCACGAATTACATGAGTTTCTGGTCCTGCTTTTGAAAGTCCCTTTACGATTCTGATCCAGCTACATGCTCTAATGCTTAATACTGTAGGAAAGATATTTTCTGTGGCCACGAAAATAGCCTTTCTTAGAGTTGATATAAACTTACACTGAATGTTCGCTGGACGAACAGATTAGTTGATGGCAATTTAATTCTGCTACAGTTACTACTGGCAGCTGATATAAATAATTGTAATTAATCACAATTAATTGTAATTATTTATATACATTTCCCTCTTGAGCTAATTTGCTACATGACCCGGGGTAGCACCCTGTTCCCTAAACGGGATCTGGTCGCCTCTAGGTGGCGTTCTGGTTTTGTTTTGTGTATGTGTCTTGTCTGTTTGCAGGGTGGGGACAAGCGGCAGGTGCGGTGGGTTACTATGATGAGTCGACTGATTAAAGGATCTCTGTCCTCCAGCGTGGTGTGCCTCGTTTGAGCTTGACTTCTCTCCAGCACCAGATTTTGAGCTGCCTTTAATATTTTGTCTTTTGTTGTTTTCTTTTCTCTTCCTTTTTTTTGGGTTTATCTACAGTATAAATTACTTTAATAAATGTTTATTCTGAGTTAACTTACATTGTGCGTAGCCTCCCCATTTATGTTACGCTGCGCAGGTGAGTGAACATTTTGGTATTGAATTGGCTTTACCTAAAACAGCTAAATTGAGACAACTTCGTAAAGCTGTTAAAGAAAAATTAGTGGAAAGGATGGTTTTGACTTTGAATACACAATCTGATGTGGAGGTAGTGGCACCAAAAGTCAACTCTGCTTATGGCAGAGGTAAGAAGTGATTTGGGGAATTGTACTTTAACGTTTGAGTAGCAAAAAGAATGGTTAGAAATTAAAAGTAAAGAACATGCATTGGATCGTCAATTAGAATGGGAAAAGGAAAAAAGTGAAGAGCGAGAATGTGAGCGAGAGTTTGAAAAGTTTAGGCCTCAACACAAAAAACTATCACAAGTTAAAACTAGCACAAGAAACAGAATGACTTGGATTAATTTCTGAGGGGAAAATGCCAGGTGTTGGTTCTGAACATTTACCAAATGATCAGTTAGATTTAAATAGTTTTCCAATATTGCAAATATGGTAAAATTTGTACCGAAATTTTACGAAAAAGACCCAGATGTGTTCTTTTTCATTATTTGAAAACATAGTTGAGGATAGAGCGTGGGATGATACGGAGCGCTCCTTCATTTTGCAGAGTGTTTTAGTGGGCAAGGCACAAGAGGCTTATATTGCGCTATCAAAATCTCAACGAAAGATATATATTGTTGTAAAGGAGGCTGTGCTCAAAGCGTACAAGCTTGTCCCAGAAGCCTATAGATGGCGTTTTAGAGGTTAGAGAAAAGGGGAAAAACAAACTCACATAGAAGTGGCGAGGGAATTAACGGGTCATTTTAATCGCTGGTGTATTTCTGCGGGTGTGGACACTTTTGGGAGTTTGTGCGATCTAATGGTGTTGGAACAATTTAAGAACATAGTTCCTGATCATGTAGCCACTTACATAAATGAGCATAAAGTGAAGTCTGTTTGAAGTTTGTTTTAAGTCGTAGAGGCAATAATGATGTTAATCACAATTAATTTTTACAATGTTTATGTAAGTTTATGTTCCATACCTGTAGTGGTGTTCTCTGATCATAAACATCTTAACTTTTTTGTGTTCTTTACGTTTTCTGATTTATGTGTTGGGCGATGATTATCTTAATTTGGAAATTAAGTGTATTGTTGATGTTATCATGGATGTGGTGTTATGTTTTATTGGAGATTGTGTATAGAAACCCAATGTACATATTACATCATAAGAAGAATAGCATCTCTAATAATAATGAGCAACCCGAGTAGCGTAACAGCAGCTGCGGATGACATTTGCCCCAGAAGCCTCTGAAACTGTTTCAGTGGGACCGCTTTCCTGCCTTTGAAAAAATTTGGCCACAGCCATATCACCCTACAGCCCAAGACTGGTTGCCCACTGAAGCTAAGCAGGGTTGAGCCTGGTCAGTACCTGGATGGTCTCGTAAAGAGTAGGGGTGTAACCCCAGTGTCCTGGCCAAATTCCATCCTCTGGCCCTTATCAATCATGGCATCCTAATAATCCCCATCCATTGAATTTGCTTCATATGATTGTAAAGTGCTTTGAGTGTACAGCAATACACAATAAAGCGCTATATAAATGCCTCATTCATTCATTCATTTAAATTCAAGCAGCTTGACATCTACTGGGCATGCTCAGTTGAGAGCTGTGCTGTCCGATTGACCAAGTCCAACTTCATACTGAAAAAGAGATCCTCTGCATAGGGAAGAGTTTGGTCTTTTCCCAGTTGACCCAAAGCCCCAGATGGCTGAGGTGTTGGAGCACCAGGTCCCTGTGTTCGTACAACTGCACAAATGAGCCAGTTGTCAAGGTAGTTGAGAATTTGAATGCCTCTTTCCCTTAAAGGAACGAGGGCTGAATCCACAACTTTTGTGAAGACACAAGGCGACAAGGACAGCCGGAAGGGGAGGACCTTGTACTGATATGCCCGTTTCTCTAACGCAAATTGAAGAAACTGCCTGTGCCAAGGGAGAATCAAGACATGAATGTATACATCCTTCAGGTGTATCACTGCAAACTAATCATGAGGATGAATGCATTGGAAAATTAATTTCTGCATTAACATCTTGAATGGGAACCTGTGAAGGACCCAGTTCAAAATACACAGGTCCAAGATTGGTCACAACCCACCACCTTTCTTGAGTACAATGAAATATGGGGCAGTCGTGGCCTAATGGTTATAGAGTCAAACTTGTAACCCCAAGGTTCGATTCTTGGTACCGGCAGGGATTGTAGATGGAGGGAGTGAATGACCAGCTCTCTCTTCCATCTTCAATACCACCCTTGAGCACAGAGGTGAACTGAATCTCCCTGAACTTGGGGGGATGCCGGGCGAACTTAATTGCACTGACGGGTTTGATGGTCTGAGCGAGGCAGCGACACAGCCTGGGGAGCACTAGCCAGGCCCGAAGAGACTGGGCAAGCAGGACCAGAGGAACAAAAGACGTACCAGCAGTGGGGCAGCATGGTGGAGCACAGGGACCCAACCCGAAAGGCGCAGCATCCCAGAGTGGGGTCTGAATGTGCAACACAGCACTTACCTGGCTCCACAAAGGGGGCATGAGAAGGCATAGCATCCTCAAACCAGGCCCTGCTGACCACTGACGAAAGAAGAGGGGGATGGCAGTAGAAAAAAAAACTGAAAAAAAGATTCTCCACACGGCCCTTCACCGGGGGAAGAAGTGGTGTGGTCACCATCTGCTGAAGAGCAGGATCCTGTATCACTAGGTCACCCGTCTCAGGATTGGAGCTTGCTCAGTCTCTGCCCCTGCTAGCCCCGTACAGCGACAGTCTGCACTGCTCACCTACAACCAGCTCCACGCTGCGGCTTGGGTGGAGAAGACTGCTGCTGTGTCTGCACTGGAGTGGAGGCTGCAGGAGGGCGCCTTCAGCAATGAGCAGGTGGGGGAACTGCAGCCGGCCGCCGGGACAGGATGTGCTTTATAGCCTCCATCTGCTTTTGTGCAGCTGAAAACTGCTGGGCAAAGTTCTTTACTGTGTCACCGAAGAGGTCAGCCTGGGAGATTGGGGAGTTGAGAAATCAGTATTTGTCAGTCCCCCTAATTTCCGTCAGGTTGCAGGAGGGCCATGGCAT
>NW_015667007.1:0-118 GCF_001515625.1 Sinocyclocheilus rhinocerous
ATTTTGAATTTTTACCTCAGGATGCTGAGTTTCTTAGTGTTGCGCCTTTTGATTTCTCTTGGAGAGGCTGCGTGAGCCTCGCCTCAGCAGCGCAACCTTATACTGTCAATAGATGCAT
>NW_015667007.1:326-523 GCF_001515625.1 Sinocyclocheilus rhinocerous
GTGGAGTCTATGTGCCCCGGACGGCCCCGGCCCAATTTAATGCCTGTATATATATATATATATATATGAATGGGTGTGTGTGTGTGTGTGTGTCACATTAGTTTTTGGGTTTTGCTTTCGTGTTCATGTTTTCATGTTTTTTATTTTGTATTTTAGTCATGGTTATGTTTCCTGGTTTGTCATGTGATTCCCTTGCC
>NW_015667008.1:0-4573 GCF_001515625.1 Sinocyclocheilus rhinocerous
CTCATCTGCGTTCGAGGGGAGGGGCTTACCGATAGGTCAATTCCAGCTGCAGTGTTGAACCAATTCCCCATTGAGATTCTCAGCATTATCCTGTCCTCTTGTGCATTTGTCTTTCGTGGATGACCAGCCTTTTTGGGGGGACTTGAATGAGTTAGTGACATTGTAAAGATGCAATATTCTAGAAATCACAGATTTAGAATGTCCATTATCTGGTTTAATCACCCTTAGTAAACGCATTTGTTCTCAGTATCCGGGGAACAGATACGGTCTCTATAGAATGGACTACATATACCACAGTATCATTTAAGTGGGAGGAACATCTGAACTGTAATTTGCGCTACCTTTCAAAAGTTTGGGGTTAGTAAGATTTAAAGTCTTTGTAAGAAGTCTCTTTGGCTTACCAAGGCTGCGTTTATTTGATCCAAAATTAAATGAAAAAACAGTAATATTGTGAAATATTATTACAATTTACAATAACAATTTTCTATGTGAATATATTGTAAAATGTAATTTATTGCTGTGATCAAAGATGAATTTTCAGCATCATTACTCCAGTCTTCAGTGTCACATGATCCTTCAGAAATCATTCTAATATACTGATTTGCTGCTCAGGAACCATTTCTGATTATTATCAATGTCTTATCATTATCAATTATCAAAAGTTAGAGTAAACATTTCAGAGTCTGTAGGCCCAAGTACTAATAAATGTGATAAAGATATTATGAAATATCTTGTAAAAAAAAAAGTTCTTCCTCATTTTTCATACAGACCAATAACACAGACCAAGCTCACTAAACACAAAACTTCTGTGAAGAAAAAATTCCTAGCAATGAGTAATGTTCAGATCAACAGGTCTGATTTTAAAACACTTTGCACAATTTAGGTTTTTTTTCACACTTTTCTTCAACTGTCTGAATACCAGCACTGAGTTATAACAATGTCACCACATGTTTATATATTCAAACGTCTATCATTAATATCCTTATAATAAATCTTGATAGAGATTAAGCTGTTCTGATTAGTAATAAACCATAATATACATCATTCATTTAGCTTTATCAATCAGGCATATGCTCAGAAATATGTTGTTTTGTAGTTCAGATCATGTATGTGGAACTGAATTTTGTTTTTAATCCTCTTCTGATGTATTTGATGAAGCTCTGCTCTTCTGAGGTGTAAATGAGCTCAGAGTCTCACTGATGAATGTAGGAGAAACTCATTTCTAACTGTGATCTGAGGAGCATCCGAGAGGAGACGTAAGAGTGACATTCTTTATCTGCTCAATTACATGTACTGATTCAAACTTTCAATAGCGGCCCGTTTTGAGTATGTTTTCCATTCATCTGGTATTGTAAAATAACCTATTGATGTTTTATTGTAGTATTTCTTCAGATCTTTCTGGAATCCGCACACAAACCACTTCCAGTAGAGCAGTTCAGAGAGATCAGGGGTGATGCTCCAGTTTGTATAAATTCCTCCTGCATTTCTGTATTTTCTCCAGGAAACTGACTTTTTTGAGTCATTGGGATAAAAAGATCGATAACTTGCTACTGCTGATGTGCAGATGCTAATTGACAAGTTTGTTGTATTCCTGTATTTCATCCCTTTTAGTCCAGTAACACTATGGAAAGGAGTACTGTGTTCTCCAGGATGGTTTTCTATGGTGTTGGTGAAGATGGCTCCACAAAACGGACACTGGACCCAACAGCACTGAGAGAAGTGATCAATCAGAAGTTCTTCTGGCCTGAATTTATAGTACAGTTTTTCATCAAATGACTTAGTGTTGAATCTACTGCTGATATCAGACATTATAGCAGGAAGTTCTTTTTTTATCACATCTTCTAGGAGGTTGAAATCTTTAACACCATCATGTTTGACTCCACTGAGGTCTTTTTCAGAGAAGATCAGCACATCTGAGAGCTGCTGTGTGAAACTCTTCAACCACAACCCAACATCTCTTCTGCTCTCTTGAACAAGTTCAGTAGATTCATGTGCTGCTTTCATGATCTTCTGCTGCAGGAGTTTAATATTCTCCTTCATCTTTGGCAAAACACTGACACTGAACTTATCAGTGATGTACTGACTGACTTCATCTCTTATGAAATCCTTGAAATGATCTCTGGAATTATTAATGTAGTTCATGTATTTGTCAAAATCCTCCTCTTCTGCCAGTGTCTTCAGGATGTGTTTCTCCAGATTTGATCTGTTTCCATTTAGTGATTCACAGTTTGATCTCATTTCATATGTCAGATCTTTGGCAGTCTTCTTGTAGACGCTCTGCTCAATGGGCTCTTTGAGTTTCTGACAGATAATCTCTCCAAAAATGGCAGCTGAAGCAGCTCCATGACAGTATTTCTGGAAAATACTATAGTACTCTTCTCTCTTCTTCTCAACATATATTTCAGGATCATTGGCGTCTCTGAACAGTCTGTGTTGGTCAGTGATCATTTTGTTTGCTCTCTTACAGATGGAAAGAACCAAATCCATGAAGAATTCATTCTTGAACACATATTTCTGATGTTCTGTTACTCTTGTCTTGACGTAGTCTATGAGTTGTGCAAGGCAGCTTTTATTGTAGCCCATCTTTGAAATGTTAAATGACTGAATCATGTTGTCTGTCTGCTGAATAACATCTGTGACTAATGATCTTATTTGGGCTTCATGCTCTGGAGACAGAGTTTCTTTTGCTGTTCTGAAAACCTCATTTTTCTCACTGTTTGTGAAATTTTTGCAATTTACATAATCTGAATAACTCGGCAAAGTGAAGATATCCCTGCTCTCCCTCCAGTGATCTATAGGAGCACTTTTATAGTTGTCACTGAGAATCTCTCTCACATCTCTCACGATATCAATCTCTTTGATTGGAGGATTGTCTCTGATCTTCTTCACACTTTGTTCCCAAAACAAATCAAACTCTTTCTTCAGTTTTTCTTCATCATTTGCTTTGTCTTGGAGTTTTATGGCAAGTTCTTTGCTCTTTTCATACAGAGTGTTTTCATGATGTGTTCTCTGAGCATCAGTCTTTTTCTTTAGGTGTCGCTGTTGAGGAATATCATTTAATTTCCTCTTTGTTTCTCTGACAATGTTTTCCTGAAGGTCTCTGATTTTTATTTCAAATGATGTTTTCCACTGGATCAGTTTATCTTTATCTCTGTCTTTCTCAAAGAATTCTGACATTGATTTTTTCACTTCTTCACTTGTCTCCTTCAGTTCTCTTTGGAGGTCAGTTTCCTCAACCTCATTAATTATTTTATATTCTATTTTGTTGTGTAGTTTGTTCTCAGTTTCCATCATGGCACTGCGAAGACTCCAGGACCACTTCCTGTATTTAGTCTCCAGTTTCCTGTAAGCTGAAATTTCCAGAGAATTTCTAAAGCTGAAGATGAATCGTTCCTTCAATAAGTCTGTATAGAACGTTTTAATATAATCTTTTAAATCTTTCAGCATCATTCCATGTGATTTTGATGCATGAATTATTATACTTTCCTTTAAATCTTGAATGTTCTCACAGTAGTTTGGGTTTGGTGGTGCCATGGGTGGGTTTCCATCCCAGAGATGAGCAAAATACTTAACATCTTTCTGAACATCAAATCTACTGATATCGCTGAAACTTTCTGCATCACAGACTTCATCTTTAGCAGCGAGTTTTGTAATTTCATCCAGTGTCTCCTGCAGTCGTCTCCTTCCCTCCATGTTTCAAGACCAACAACAAATGTGACCAATTCATTGTCCTGATGTCTTGTTGATCTTCCAGACAGTTCTGGAGCATAAAGACCCTCAGTATCAACAACCAGAATATAGTAAAAGTTCATCTGTGTTTTCATCTCGTCTGAGACTCTGAGCAGCTGCATGAAAGCTCCTCTGGTGCACCTGCCAGCACTGACGGCAAACTGGAGTCCAAACATGGCGTTCAGCATGGTGGATTTCCCAGAGCTCTGAAGCCCTAAAACTGACAGCACAAAGACTCTCTGGTCTCCCAGTTTCTGGATGAGTTGATCTAGAACAGCAGAGATCCAGATCACAGGAACATGAGCAGCATCTCCATCCATCAACTCCAGTGGAAATCCAGAGATCATCATCTCTGCTGCAAGACTCGGGAGAGAAGAGAGGTGAAACTGCAAGTCTTCCTTGTTTTTCTTCACAGATGAACACGATTCGTAAATCTGTCCAATCTCCCTCATGATGTGCTCCAAACCAAAGGCTGCAGCTTGAAGTTCCTCAGATATTCTCTCAAGTTCAGTCTGTTCAGCTTTGAGTTGTTCAGGTTTATCATGATTCTCTGTCAGTTTTAGGACTGTTGACCATTTTTCATTATATTTGTGATGTAGAGCAGAAAGATCAGCTGATGTATGTTCATCCAGAAGGATTCTGAGCCATTTGAGGAAAAATGTCTTGTTTGTGGTATCTGAGTTCATTTCTCTAATAAAGAGCTTCATAAACCTGCTGACATCAGATTTATGCTGTTGCTCACGGATTTTCTTCATTTCTGTGTGTTTCCTACTGAAGTCCATTTCTGTCTCATCTGCTCGAGGTCGATGTAGTTCTTTGTTCTTCTGACTCCACTGATGCCACA
>NW_015667009.1:0-192 GCF_001515625.1 Sinocyclocheilus rhinocerous
GAACTCATTATAATCAGTGATGCTATCTACACCATAGATATATATGTATATATCTATGGTCTACACTGGATGCAGCGCGACACGACAAATCCCCGACAGAAAACTGCTGCTGCGTTCTATTCATGACGTATTGACACAAATTTCAACGGTCGCTTTGTCCAGTGTACTAGACAGACTTTAGCTGGTGAGGCG
>NW_015667009.1:395-526 GCF_001515625.1 Sinocyclocheilus rhinocerous
CTTTTGTTTTTTATCCGCCATCTCTATCTTTCTGTCGCTCGGCTCGCTAATGTCTGTCCTGTGCACTAAATGCTTTCTCCTCCACGTCATGAGTGGACACGCCCCTTACTGCTGATTGGCTACAAGTTTGT
>NW_015667010.1:0-804 GCF_001515625.1 Sinocyclocheilus rhinocerous
GAGAGCAACCACAGGAAGTTTAAGTCTGAAAGCAAGATCAGAGTCAAAAAAATTACCCTCAGCACCAGAGTCAATTAAAGCCTGCCAGTCATGAGTGGCTGAGGACCACTGCAACTTGACAGGAAGGAGGGTAGCAGCAAGAGAGGATTTAGCCAATGTGACCCCACCTGTCAGTAACCCTTTACCTACTGACGGGTTCTGGCTTTTACGGGACACTGTGCTGCGATGTGACCAGCAGCTCCGCAATACAGGCAGAGACCCTCATCTCGCCGCCTACGCTTCTCCTCCAGGGAAAGACGGGATCTGCCCATCTGCATGGGTTCCGGTTCGGAGAAGGAAACGTCCGCGTCAGAGGAGGTGACAGAAAGGTGGTTCAGTAGATTGGCCGCCGGAGCTCGGCGCGCTCGCTGATCTCTCCGCTGCAATCTGGTGTCCACCCGAATAGCCAGATCGATTAATCCATCCAGCGTTGTAGGTAACTCCAGTGCATAGATCTCATCCTTGATATAATCAGAAAGTCCATGTAAAAACATGTCCCACTGCGCTTCAAGATTCCAACGGCACTCCGCCGCCAGTGTGCGGAATTCAATGGAGTAATCCGCGACGCTCCGATCTCCCTGCCGTAACTCCGCCAGAAAACGAGCCGCCTCTCTGCCCGAAGCCGCCCGATCAAAAACCTTCTTGATCTCATCCGAAAACGACTGAAATGACGTGCAGCAAGGAAGCCTCGGCTCCCAAACGGTAGTTCCCAAGAGAGCCGCCCGTCCAGAGAGCAGCGTTATGACAAACGCTATCTTCGATTCC
>NW_015667011.1:0-1006 GCF_001515625.1 Sinocyclocheilus rhinocerous
GAAGACCGGCTTGATAATTAATGTGAATTTCAGGTCTACATTTACTTGTTGTTGTTTGGGTTTTTTCACATGCAACCACAGTATTGTTGTAAACTAAAATTTAAATAAAATACTTTTTTTTTGCTTGCGTATGTAAATGACTTTTGATGTTTTCTTTGATCACATTTTCATGTTGTATAAAGAAAATACTTTTTTTGCTTGCGTATGTAAGTGACTTTTGATGTGTTCTTTGATCACATTTTCATGTTGTATAAAGTTTTTTTTAATTTATTTTTTTATATAGCTTTTGTCAGTTTGTCTGAACGTAAGTGTAACATTTGCTGTGATGGCTGTGTATACAGTTTTACAGTACAGTAACATTCATTCGGCACTGAGGGTGATTTGAAACCTGTACCTTGTATTGTTTGCTACTGAATGAACTGATTGTAAAAAGTACTAATTTGAAAAAAGATCTAACTGTTGTGTGTTGGTGATTAAACCAAATGTTCTCAATACATATAACAATGATCTTGTGTTCTGAAACAATGATTATGTGGAATGAAAATATGTGCAACTACAATGAAATCATGAGATCAGGTTTTGAAAGAATGACTAGTGGTATTACAAGTGTGATCAGTTTAAAGTTTTGTACTAAGAGTTTTGAAAATGTACACCTTACTCGTGAAAATAGTACCAAACCAATTAAAAAAAAACTGTATCCATCCATTTATTTTTGCATGCATGCAAATTCAGAACTATTTGATTCTATTTAAATCCAAAAAAAAAACAAAGTCTTCCATGCTGTTTTTACAGCATTGCATACCACTTTGCACCTTATACTGCATATATTTTTCAATAAGTGGAAAAAAAGTTGTTTGTTGCTCAATCCAGAATCATGCTGGATGGATGGATGGATGGATGGATAGATAGATAGAAAGATAGATAGTGATGGGCAATGATTAATTGTGATTAACCACATCTGAAATAATATATATATATATACAGTGGGTACGGAAAGTATTCAGAC
>NW_015667012.1:0-477 GCF_001515625.1 Sinocyclocheilus rhinocerous
AAAATAATGATCTTTAAAAAAAAGCATCATATGACCCCTTTAAGTGAACTATTTCTTCCCCTTTCCAGTCACAGAGCACTTTATTTTGAGAGTTGTTTAAGTGAGAGAAAATCTGTAACTTAGTCCAGATTGGGGGAATTGTAATGTTTAATAATTTCTTATATTATGTAAATATTTTTGCATTTAAATTTGCATAGATTTTTGTTTGTATATGCTGTTAATCATAGTTCTTAGAAAGAAAATCGGAATCGGCAAAAAGTACCGTTCGTTCGGTAGTACACGCATGCTCAGTATATCTGTTCGTGCTCATCGGTTCTCTCAGTCTGCACAGCTTGTTTCAGTGCTGCTGGAGTTACAGGAGTAATGAATACTCCGGGATTACCATCACTAGCATACAAAATAAACCAATACCAGCACAAAACCAAAAATAATTTAGAGCAAAAAACCCATGAAGCCATGGTTTAATGTGAATTTAGA
>NW_015667013.1:0-1779 GCF_001515625.1 Sinocyclocheilus rhinocerous
AAACTGTGTTACGGAAACCAGCTCTCTCAAAACCTAACTGTGACACCTGCAGCCTTTGGCCTCTTGGCCAGGAAATGTGATATGCCATATGAGTGTTAACAAGCAAACAGAAATCATGTCGATGCTTGGCAAGACTTGATTTACTAACACCAAATCTGTCTGCCACCCCCCGATATGACTCTTGGTTGGACAGTGTCCACAGGCATGCAAGAATGCTGTTTGTAAGTGGCCATTTGGTCTGTTGCGCATTCATGTAAAACACATCAAGGGCTGTAATGAGATCCTGCATAGTAAGAGAACTTATGACTCCAAATATTTAGATAAAACTCTAATTTCACAGTATTATTAAAAAACAGTTTTTATTGTAATTAGGGCACAATAGTGGTAGGTCAAAAAAGAATGTACAAAGTCACTTATCAAAAACTAACAAAAATATCAACACAAAAATGACCAAATTAAATACTGTAACAAAACTATAATGACACAGCTTGTACAACTTAAGGAATTATACACAGACAATACGTTAATAACCTAAACATAAAGAGTAATTTTTTAAAAAGTAACACTTAAACACAAACTTAATAATTTTTAAATAATACCTTCGCTGTCCATAAAGATTTTCATGCAAAAACATGGGAATTTCAATCGCATCCACTTTTTGGCAACAATTAAGGCACAAATAGTGTGGTCTGCCATGAATTACGTTGGTTCAGCACACTACTAGTGATGTTACATTCGTGAACGAATCGCTCTTTTGAACGAATCTTTTAGGTGAACGAATCGTTCACGTTCACGTTCACGTTCACGTAATCCATTGACTCATATTTGTAGTTCACTGTTAGCAGCGCATGCGCAGCTCAGTGACCTGGGTAGCTCTGTGGACTGCTTCATCCTGTCAAACAATGACTCAACCTCGAGCCAATAGCCTTCGAGTATGAGATGTGACGGAGCATGTGATTTGTCGAATGTAGTAAACGAATATGCCCTTCACTGAACGAGTTTCTTTTGAGTCTGAACAAGAGAGATCTTCTCGTTCGTGAACGAAATTACTGAACTGGTACATGTTGTTCGTGAGTGAAATGAATGAGAGTGTACCGGGTAGGTCGGCCATTTAGCATGTGAGTCATCTCGATCAGCAATCAGCAGAAAGCGAAAGTAAAGCGCAGTTATAGGTACTGTGCACATTTATTTTGTTTATATATTCATATATAGCATACAGAACACAACTCCACGATTAATCCCAGATTTATAAATGTGTAAATGTCTGACCAAACAATTAAAATGTTAATTATGCAAGAAAACCTTGTGCTTCGGTCATCTGAACCACTTATTTAGACTTATTTTATGTATTTAATGAGTAGATTAGGCACACATTTTAATAAAGCCAAATCAGTTCTTTTGTAAGTGTAGTTCATCTCAAACAAGCCTAATAACTAATCGTAGGCTACGACACACGTGACTATAGAAGAATAAAACGTCATCAGCATGCGCTAGTGGTAAACAAAAAGAGCATGATGAAAAGAGAAAGTCTTAATTTTTATTTCAGGAGGCTTAAATTAGGCCACGATAAGACAATAATTCCGATATGGCTTTATGTGACGATTAAACTTCAAAAGGCGATGATTTCATTAAATAAACACGAGCGCTGTGCGTTTCAAAGTCCGGTGCTGTGCTGCTTTGTGTTCTGCCGTTACCGGGAAACTGTTCTATTTCTGCCGTTCCGAAAGAGCCTCCTGCAGGCAGCGAATGGATGTGCATTTTAAATCAGCCATAGTGTAG
>NW_015667013.1:2336-2436 GCF_001515625.1 Sinocyclocheilus rhinocerous
AGAAAAGAATGCAACGTGCTCGTAATCACGACTTCATAAGTGGGAAATAGGAATGTTCCAATAGCACATGAAGACAGCAGAGAAGCGCTCTCGCTCAGCA
>NW_015667014.1:0-1061 GCF_001515625.1 Sinocyclocheilus rhinocerous
GGAACAAACAACAAATGACAAAATGTTTTTAATAGCTAATGGCCAAAGGTCCTGCAGCTCTCTATTTAAAAGGTACTGGTGTGTTAGATGATGGACAGCTTTGCTTGGATCCCTGGCTGACCTCTTGCGGTTATTATTCCAGGAGTTTTCCTTAAAACAAGACCTTAAACTGTTTGGGTATATGTATAATGTAGTTTGTATGTACAAACATGTCGTTTGAAGAAAGGCTTTTATATTTATCTTCTCAAAATATAACCAAAATAAATGCATTGGACATGCATTTTTGTATATATAGGAGAAACCGGGGCTAGTTGTCACACATGGCAGTCATCACAGCATGCAAAAAAAGCCCTGCACAGTGGTTTCCATTGTGACCCTAAAAAAACAATGCTCGGTATGTTTTTAATAGTCAAGACTAGCATTATATTAAACTAAACTGAAAACTGAAATGAATATTAAAACCATTAAAAAAAATGTCATTACTTAAAGTAAAATAATCGCTAATTGAATTAAAACAAAAGCATTTTATTTCTGCTGGCTGCCAAGGCAACGTTTCTTATTAAAATAACTAATACTGAAATTAAAATGAATAAAAACTATATAGCTACTAAAAATAACAAAGACAAAACAGAATAAAAACTAAAATAAAATAAAAACAGAAAATATAAATTAAAAAAATTATTCAAATTATTAATAAAAATAGTTAAGGTTTTTAATGTTTTATAAAGGAGTTTCTTATGCTCATCAAGGCTGCATTTATTTGATGAAAAATACAGAAAAAAATTTATATTGTAAAAAATGATGTAAAATAATGGTTTTCTATTTTAATATACATTAAAATCTAATTTATTCCTGTAATGCAAAGCTGTATTTTCAGCATCATTACTCCAGTCTAAAGTGTCACATGATCCTTCAGAAATCATTCTAATATGCTGATTTATTATTATAATTATCTATGTTGGTAACAGTTGTGCTGCCAAATATTTTTTTGGAAACTGCTTTTTTTGCTATCACTTATTTAACATATCCTTGCTGAATAAAAGTTTTAATTTCTTTCAAAA
>NW_015667015.1:0-531 GCF_001515625.1 Sinocyclocheilus rhinocerous
AATGAATGAATGAATGAATGAATGAATGAACGAATGAATGAATGAGTGAATGAACGAAATAATGAATGAGCGAATGAATGAATGAATGAGCGAATTAATGAATGAGCGAATGAATGAATGAATGAATGAATGAGCGAATTAATGAATGAGCAAATGAATGAATGAATGAATAAATGAGTGAGTGAATGAACGAATGAATGAATGAGCGAATGAATGAATGAATGAGCGAATTAATGAATGAGCGAATGAATGAATGAATGAATGAATGAATAAATGAGTGAGTGAATGAACGAATGAATGAATGAGCGAATGAATGAATGAACGAATGAATGAATAAACGAATGAATGGATGAATGAATGAATGAATGAAAATGAATGAATAAATGAGTGAGTGAATGAACGAATGAATGAATGAGCGAATGAATGAATGAATGAGCGAATTAATGAATGAGCGAATGAATGAATGAATGAATGAATAAATGAATTAATGAATGAATGAACGAATGAATGAATGAGCGAATGAATGAATGA
>NW_015667016.1:0-848 GCF_001515625.1 Sinocyclocheilus rhinocerous
TGACTAGGTAAACTAGAGCAGGCTCCGTAAAGTAGCTATCAGCTAAGGTAGCGATATGTGCTTACAATACTCCACAGCGAGAAAGAGGAAGTCCATGGCTTATGTAGAGTGTGTTTGATTGGTTACAGCTGTTGGTGTAATTAGTGCAATGGATGATGGGAAATGTAGTCCGGAGTGAAGTGCAACAATTAGTGTGGTGCAAGATTCCATAGTAATGAGCGGGTGATCTCTGGTGGTGAGCGAACGGAAGTGCATGGACAGGATTCATGACAATACTTCTGCAGCATTTATTAATGTTAACTTCAACATTTACTAATGCATTATTAAAATCAAAAGTTGTGTTTGTTAACATTATTTAATGCACTGTGAACAAACATAAACTACCAATGAACGACTGTATTTTCATTAACTAACATTAACAAAGATTAATACTGTAATAAATGTATTGTTCATTGTATGCTCATGTTAGTTAATACATTAGCTAACATTAAATAATGAAATCTTATTGTATAGTGTTACCATATAAATGTATAGGCCTACAGATAGGCTACGTTTATTTGCGTTCGTTGCATGTGTCATTATATTATTAACATTTCACCAAAATCAAGTTCAAATACGAAGTTTTTGACCAGCGAATGCTTTTTCCCGACATTACCGCCACATCAAAGGCAGTGAAATGCTTTTTCCTGACATTATCACCACATCAAAGGCAGTGCATGCATCGCATTTAGGTTTTCATGAACTTGCAGGTTATACAGTTTTCTGTTACTATGTTGGTGCTCAGTTTTGTCTGTTATTTGGCAAAAATATCATATTATAAAAGATTCAGCTCTTCGCACAAGCTATTT
>NW_015667017.1:0-324 GCF_001515625.1 Sinocyclocheilus rhinocerous
TGTAGCTCAGTGGTAGAGCGCATGTTTTGCATGCATGAGGTCCTGAGTTCAATCCACAGCCAGTAAAATTTTAATTTCAGCAAAACGGATTTAATTTGGTCCTGTTGAGTTTCCACATCTGGAATTAATAGCATTGTTAAGCCTACACAAGCAGAAAGAACTTGTTCATCAGTGGTAGAAAAGGTCGTTCCAGCTGCGGATGTAGCTCAGTGTTAGAACGCATGTTTTGCATATATGAGGTCTTGGGTTTCAATCCCCAGCATCTCCACAGACTGATACATTTTAATTTGAGCAAAACGGATTTAATTTGGTCTTGTAGCGTTA
>NW_015667018.1:0-9396 GCF_001515625.1 Sinocyclocheilus rhinocerous
AAAAAAAAAAAAAAAAAGACTAAGGGGGAATCCCAGTGAAAAATCAACAAATTTAATTTCCCAGTTCACCACCAAAGGTGGGGGTTATGCTTTTATAACACTACAGGCTGTGGAAAATATCAACAGTATTTAAAAACATTCAAAAATGAAGCGCTATTAGTGCAGTGCAAAGTTTTACTTCATTTTAAGGTCAATGACATGACACTCATTAATTTATTTTTAAAAAACACACACAGTAAGATTCAATTTATGCACACCTCTATTCTATAATGAGAATGTTTTTAATTTAAGAATTAAAATTTATTTTGATGTTTTTTGGGATGCATACATGTCAGGGTGTACTGATGTCAGCTTGGCATAATATTTTAAAATTATAATAATCATTTGCAATATATTACAATATATTAAAATTATTATTTCACATTTTTTTACAAATCTCCTTCACTACTTATTTGAAAAACCTGTGTAACCTGTGTCCATGTGGCAAACTTCTTAGACCTTTTTATGACAAGGCATTGTTAGAGCAGGTGCTATATTGTCTTGTGGTATGACACCCCAAAGAATTAATGATATTTATGAATTAATTTAAAAAAAATGTATGAACAGTATGTAAAATATATGATTTGAACGGAATTTAATTAAAAAATTAAAACACTTATTTTTTGCTTCATGGTTAGGGCTGGGTATCGTTCAAAAATTGTCGATATCGATACCGATACCGATACCTTGACTTCGATACCGGTTCCTGAACGATACTTATGTCCCTAGGCTGTTTACACTAGTGTGTTTTCATTTTAAAAAGCATAGCTTAGACAGAATAATCATTTCTATTAATTTTCCACAGGTTTGCGCGATCTGATGAGCATTAGCTGCTTCCAGCGCTGTCTGCCTGTGTTTTCTCTTCTGTGATCGCTGTTCTGACTCAGAGGAAGCTCATTCAATCATATTACATGTCAATCATATTACATGTTCATAACCCGCCCTGTCTCCGACGACGAACGTGCGTTACACTTCCAGAAAAAACATTTATAGGAATGAAACATGAAGCTAATAAACACACGGTTACGACAGTATATGATTGTGATTTTCATTAGATTCTGCCTATTTTCATAACAGTACAGCGTGTTTACACGAGTGGTGCAGCGATTAGCTTGATATAAAAGGCTACAAATAACATATTTCTACTTCAACATTGTATGACCAAAACCCTCATTAGATTGTAATCGGAGGTTATTACAAACACTCAATGGTGGTTTAAAGTGAATTTTGAGTTAAAGCATAGTATACATTTTATAAATTGTCTTATATAGCATTATGCTGCAGTGTGAATGAATGGTCACGTAACATGCATTTTCCTTGATGCCTCGGCAGAGCCAATCACTGATTTAGGCACATAAAGCACGCTGCGTGCTTATTGGCTCACTGACTTTAATGAGATTAACCCCTTAGATGTCGAAATTTGGTACCGAACGACAAGACAGTTTTCGATACTCGATGGTATCAAGGCAATTCGGTCAGTGCCTAAAAAGTATCGAGCTTGATACCAACCCTATTCATGGTTACACCACATTACATTTTTACTGTAAATAAATTTTAACTCTTCTTGAACATTATATAGCTAAAAGTTAGGAAAAAGAAAGACACTAATTTAAATACTTCTGAAAAACAATGCATTATTGTAATGTGACTAAGACAAAGTGACTGACAGCAAAGCCACCGGGACAGGTTGCAGCTGGAGGGCATCCACTCGACCCACAACAGAGCGATCAATGCTGGGGAAGTGACATCACACCCCTGGAGACATTAATGTGGGGAAGCTGCACTGTGAGCAGCAGGAAGGCCACGGCTCAGGAGGCTATTTTTGCCTCCCTGAGATCTGAATCAGAGCACCGCTATTGTTTTGGTTGGTGTCTGTCCCCTGATCAGTAAAATGAGCAATATCAGGAGACTGAGAGCCAGAAGGTGCTGTTACTTCTGCTGTGCTCAAGCTCTGACTATCTTTAAATACAGAAACACAAAGTCCTGCTTCCAGTCATGCAAACAAGCTTTTTCAACCTTTGTGCTGAGGGGAAGTGACCCTATTAAACTCAAAATCCAATTTTTATGCTTTCTTGATATGTGAACAGCCTCCCAATAAAGCTGATAGTTAATCAAAATGTAATCTGAAATCTCAAATACTTATGATATACGCTTCGTTATACAATTACATGAAAGCTCCAGAGTGGGCTACTTCCGTGCCATTTAAACCCACCTGTGTTCCAAATTTTGAGTTTTATTGTAAATATTTCATATTTGATTAAATAAACACATCAATTTTGATTAATATTTGATCAATTGCTCTAAATAATTGTAGAACTGCTGACCAGACTGGACAAACATGGATAACAGTTTTAGTATTTGACTTTTAATCTAGATGTTTCTTTAACCTATTCTATATTTTACCTTTGGAAAGTGTGTTACTTTCTTTTCCCTGGCTGGGTACAGTCCATGAATTAAAAGGATCTGTTCTGAGCACAGAAAATTCAGTTAATGCATTTTATATGAGTTTCAGTGTATTTCTAGCTTAGTGGATTTAGGTGCACTTATTACAAAAAAACAAAACAAAAGGTTATATTTATGGATTATAATTACAGATACAGCATTAAATCATCTTTTGGCTCAAGAAGCATCTAAGATGTTTTCATCTAACAATTACACAATTAAAATTCCAAATACAGAATATACTACAAAGACAAAAAATCATATCACGTTGCATTTAATTTATTCATTTATTAAATGTAAAACTCTTATTAATATTCATACGTTTCATCACCAGATTATAAAAAAATATATATCTTTGGATGGCTTCTCAAAAGTTTTGATGTGACTTTGCATCAAACTGCCAGGCAGAAGCAAAAAAAACAAAAAAACATTGGCTCCAAATAATGTTATATGATAGAAAGACACATAATGTATGTTCTGGGAAACAAATAACTTCTCTCATGTTTTGTCTTTTGTTTTATTTTAAATAAAACAAATGCATTACCGTAAAACTTGTTTTCAAAAAAACATTGATACTTCTGTTTGCCAATGTAGCATTTTATCTTTTTGTCTGTACTTTTTTTTAAATATACTGCATCCTTTATTAAATAAACATTTCAGCTATTTAAAAAAAAACAAAGGTTTATAGTAATTCTAAGGCTGAAACTATGTGTCGACAAAATCGATTAGGTCGATTACAAAAATAAGTTGATTTGTGTGGAATGCGTTGATGCGTTGCACTGTTTATGTAAATCCTTAATCTTATGACATATTTCACACAAAACAAAATCACTAGAGCAGATGCTAATGGCTAATGCTTAATACAGCTGCATTCATGCAGGTTTTTTTTTTTTAAATGAGCGTGACAACCACATTCTATAACCAAACTAACACCTGCACAAGTGTACATTTTCAAGACTTACATTCTTGACAAACCCATGCTGAATGAGGGAACCGCACTGGACATCTAGTTGTCTGCCACGTCATATAATGTGAGAGCCACACTGAACTGCATAATCATGAGTGGTTTCATTTATTCGCGGAGACAGGGAAATGATTTGCGCTCATCCGAAGAACTGTCTATACTCGCGATTGCAAAGCATTTATACTTGTTGTTGGTTCTTTAAAATATATGATGGATAAACTCGCGCCTCATTTGGACTCGTTTATTTAATGCGCTGTCAATTATGATAAAACTTCCTGGTGTTATGGACATCGCCATCTTTGATACTGTCATTGTGGTTACCTGAGTGCGGTTGTGTTCGTTCATACAGATGCATTCAACTTAAGTCTACTATATGAAGAAAACACTTCTAGACTCTCATATCTGTAAGCAAATGCTGTTGTCATTCCCAAACAGTGACTGAATGCAGCACGGACATTGCTATTACAGATGCCTTTTAATTCTTGGCACTTTATTTTTTCATATTGGGATTTTTTTTTATTTGTAAAGTAAATATTTTTTGAGGAAAATGTTTAAATAAAACATTGAAAGATTTATGGCAGAAGTTACGGTTATTATTTATTGGTAGGTTAGCTAAAGTTATTGGTAAGGATTAATTGACTAATCAGAAAAAAATAAAAATAAAAATCGAAAGATTAATCGATTAATCGTACAAATAATCGATAGATTAATCGACCATCAAAATAGTTTGTGGCAGCCCTAAGTGATTCCAAACATATGAACGGTAGTATATAATGTACGTGGCCTAAATAGGGTCACTTCCCCTACAGTCACGGGGGATCCTGCTGCAGTGGTGTCTGTTTGCAGCTGTTCCAACATCCCTGATGGCATACTCGCCCACAAAACACTGCACCACATTGACACCGCAAGATCTAAATCACTGACTTTCAAATGAGGCCATGTCAAAACAACATGCGAATGACATCTGGGAAAGAAACACACATTTACAACCATTCAAGTCCAATAAAAAAGGAAGAGGACAAGGTGACTAAGCAATTGCATCAGCACATGAGGTCATCAAACAGGTAAATCACATGGTGTGGTATTACAAAGAGAATACAGCTTTAGCTATCTGGGTGAGCTGCTCTTCTGTTAAAAGATACAAACCCAACCCAGTGCGTAAGCATGCAGAGGACAAAATGACAACAAAGCTCTGTGTCTCTAGAGGCATTACATCACCAGCGTTCCCATATTAGATTCATTGCGATGGTCTGGTATTTCCTCTGTGATGATCTTCAGAGACAGTAGTAGCACAAGGATTCTCAGAGCCTCCACTTCTCTAAACGGTTTCAAAGGCAACCTAGATCTCCAACACCAGTGCAATTCAGCAAACATTCATTGAATTTCTGCTACACAGGACCAAATTAGTGAACTAACACTGCTTATTGGTCCTGCTCATATCTTCTTAATGTCTAAGAATGTCTTTAAATTATCAGGTTTAATCTTCATGAAAATCAAAGTTTAAATTTAATTTTTTATACTGTTATATATTGTTTGAGTTTGTAATACAGTGTAGCCTTCAAGTAAAAAGTATTTTGATTTATTAAAAAAGCTTTTTACTTTTTTAAATGTATTTATTTTTTCAAATGTCATCATTTAATTAATAAACATCATTATGTTTTTGGGGACCTGCATCACAAAACATTTTAACTAACCTTGTCATAAGTCAAATTATCTGATATTTTAAAATAATTACACACAGTCATGACGGTCTGCCGGTATCATGTCTATGGCATCATTTCCTGTTTTATATCTTTTCTGCATGTTGGTTGCACCACGTTATTATTATGCTACGGCACAGAAAATTTCTTCAAATATTAAATATATAGTGAAGTGGTTTTGTTAAAATAATAGTAAGATATAATAATGGAAGATCACACTAAACTACTATTTTCCTTTGATGAATGTAATTTTTTTTAATAAGGCTTTGCAACATTTGCATCACATCATATGATGTGTGTGTTTTTAATTAAAATTCAAGTCATTGGATGTATTGTAAGAATTGCATTTTTATGTATTTCGGACCAAATTAATACAGCCATACACACAAGAAAAGAAAAGAAAAAAAGAGTATCATGTCACTGACCCAATTTTGATTATGAGGTGCATGAAGTAGTGCAATCCATAATAGACATAAAATTAACATTATTTTTCTTTTGTCTGCAGCAAGGTGGAACCAAAATTTGGTGATCAGCATAACCACATTATATGTTAAAAACAAGAGGAACCAAGTGACTTCCATCTAGATGGCCTGCTGATGGATTTCCCCACCAAACTGGACAAACAGGTGGGGGAAGTCGTGGCCTAATGGTTAGAGAATCGGACTCGTAACCCCAAGGTTGCGGGTTCGAGTCTCGTACCGGCAGGGATTGTAGGTGGGGGGAGTGAATGTACAGCGCTCTCTCCCACCTTCAATACCACGACTGAGGTGCCCTTGAGCAAGGCACCGAACCCCCAACTGCTCCCCGGGCGCCGCAGCAAAAAATGGCTGCCCACTGCTCCGGGTGTGTGTTCACGGTGTGTGTGTGTTCACTGCTGTGTGTGTGCACTTTGGATGGGATAAATGCAGAGCACTAATTCCGAGTATGGGTCACCATACTTGGCCACATGTCACTTCACTTCACTTCACATCTTCCCCCAGAAGAATACATCAGTTTTAAACAATCTAACACAACTCTTTTAATCAGAAACGCTGTAACACCTGACACTTCCTCCAGTGTCAAATGTCCTCTGAGAACTAGGTTAGTCTATATGAGGAGGATAGGCTAAAAAAGAGTTTCCCATTACTGCTCAAACTGCCACATAGTTAGAGGCGAATATTTCCCACTTCCAGTTTCACAAGGATACAGACAGAACAACTAGAGTGTTGCCCTAGAACATAACTGCAGAAAAGATTGTCAGTCATTTCTGAGTAATGCATTTCTGGATAATGAAGCAAATGACAGAGGAGTTACTCATTACATGTAACAACAATTGAAGATCTTGTCATTCGGCCTGTCTTTTAAGTTCCTGCATCTTGATCTTTCGGATTATCTGGCATCTGGTCTATTATCTGAGAAGAATGCAGTAACAAATGCAAGGCTCAAACAGGAATGAGACAACGATTCTGAATCACCCAACACATTTTTCATAGGGCACGGGTGCACAGGTCTGCTGAAAGGATGACAATGTGGAGAGATAAAAGCAGCAAGAGAGGGATGAGGGTGTTGTTTTCGCTTTAGACTGGAAAGAACAAATCGCTATTCAGCTGAGAACTTTTGCTCGCTCACCACCCACACCGAGAAAGAGAATGGTAAACCGAGGGAGTGAGAGGGAAAGGGATGGGGAGAGAGAGCCAATCTCGACTGGAGACTCTTTACAGCTTTGCCTGTGGCAGTGTTTCATCTTTTTCCTTTCAAAGTGACTTAGTAGAGCCTAACATCTTCTATTGCCTTCTACCACCGCCAAAGAAAAAAAGGCCCTTGGGACTGACCCATCATGCTACTGATGTTTTGTCCCACTCACTGTTAAAGAATCAGAACCCCAGAAGATATATCATCTTGGTATTGAAAGCAGTATAAAACAAATAAATGCCTTCAAACAACAGGTCCTAGATAAAATTATGTGGGAACCAGTGAAGATCAAGCAATCTACTATGCCCCCAATACACACAGTGAAATTGAAGAACTGGTGTGACATCATTGTGAACAAAATAAGGCCAAAACTAATTTCGTTTGGAGTTCTCCAAACTGCACTGTGGCTCCACCTTCTTTGACATGGTCATTTTTTTGGTTCATTTCTTCTGTTTAGTCTGTGAAGGTCAGACGCAATAAAAACATGAACACACTGGAAAGCTCATTTATAGTAGAAACTGAAGTTGTAATACTAATTGAAAGTGACACTGGCATTATTTTTTAATGGTTAATACTGTAAAGCTGGATGTTCAGAAAGTTTGCAAACAGCATATCGCTGCTCGGGTATTTCAAACTTCTTTTTATCCCTAAGCGAATAACAAAAAAAGAACTTTGCTGTGAGTATATCAGGGCCTTTAGAATAGCTACTACTGCCTTCTTTCACCGCCAAAGAAAAAAAATAAAGGCCTCAAAAAAACTGCTCCTAGATAAAAACTGTGTGGGAACCAATGAAGATCAAGCAATATGCAATCTACTTACTCTCATAACTAGAAGAGACAGTTACTGCCCCTAATATGCCACTTTATTGTTTGTGTTCAGAACCCCACTGAGCCATTTAATTCAACTGTACTGGCAGCTTGTTAATCCCTGAACCCAGTCTAGACTTTGCAGGCTCTTCAGCATATGGCACCCGCATATGCTGCCCCGTTCCTCTCTCCTGGCCTCAGTCTCTACGGCCGTGCTTCAGGGCCTCCTAATTAAATATAAACAGATATATGGTCTCCTTGCAGCCATTCCTCTGGTTAGCATTCTACTACACCAAATTCTCAGTGCAATTTAAGCAAAATGCTGACCACAGAGGCTGACAGCTCTGAGAAACGGCAAAGAGATGGCCAAAATCTTTAATGCATCAGGCAGACTGGCCATAAAAGCGGATTATGACGCAGCAATAGGATGTGAAATGGAATTTTAAAGACGGATGCGTCTGACATCCAGTACAGCTCTGTTGCTGTCATACCGCGGGGTGACGCATGCTCCTCTGTACGCATTTAACAGACTATACTGGCTACTGTGACTGCATCTCCCTAATGGTGCCCTCCAGACAGATTTGATGGGAGGGGCTGTGTTCCCGAACATCTGCATGATGCTGTGACCTCTCATTTGGAGGGGTGTGTTGCATAGCACCGTTACGTTGGCACAATGATCCCGGCCAACAGAGCTGCCAGACATTTCAGGGCTAACAATCGCATGAAGCAACCTGTCCTGCCTTTCAAAAATGGACACTCTTAGTGAGAGTCTTTTGACAGAATTTTACGTGTGCACTCAAACTCAATTTTTATTATGCTATTTTTGGGCTTTTTCAGCTACTTTTATTGTCAAAACACTAATCTCATTTTCTCCTCCAACTTCAAAATCGTCCGACATTGTTGTTTTACCTTTTTTTGTAAAGGGCATTTGACTTTCTTTGCATGTTCACTTTGTAAACACTGGGTCAGGTACTTCTGCCTACGTCACACGTGACCTTTCAAACGTGACTGCGTAATGCGTGAAGTCGAGCTAGTGCAAGACGAGCATTTGTGGTTAAAAAGTGTATACTTTTTTTTTTCTTTTTTTAAGAAAATGACCGTTTCGCTAGATAGGATCGTTATTCATCGGCTGGGATTGTGTAGAGCCCTTTGAAGTAGGAATTAGGGTTGGGCCGATAGACGATGCCATCGTCCATCGCCGATGGCTGACAGACGCGAAGCGGCAGTACTTACCACACATTTGACAAGATTAGATGTTTCTCATTGGTGCTCAGGATCTGCAAATCATTCGCCATCGTCCTATCAGACATTTCTCCTTACTCTGTGGTAAGTGAACTTTCATGTACTGTAATGCAACAGGCTACCGCTAGCAAGCGGCTAACGTTTTAGTGGCTCCGTATAACGTGTTATTTGTTTCACGCTTCGGGCACACCCCTAAACCCCGCCCCGCCCCCCGATGTCATAGTCCATCACGATGTTTCACTGTAGACATCGTTCCGATGCCAATTTGGTAGACATCGCCCAACCCTAGTAGGAATTAAACTGCAATTTGGACCTTCAGCCCGTTGGCCACCTTTGAAGTCCATTGGGGGCAGTCGTGGCCTAATGGTTAGAGAGTCGAACTTGTAACCCGAAGGTTGCGGGTTTGAGTCTCAGATCCGGCAGGAATTGTCAGTGGGGGGAATGAATGTACAGCGCTCTCTTCGACCCTCAATACCACGCCTGAGGTGAGACCCTTGAGCAAGGCACCGAACCCCCAACTGCTCCCCGGGCG
>NW_015667018.1:9464-15522 GCF_001515625.1 Sinocyclocheilus rhinocerous
AGGGGTGGGGGAGGGGGTGGGGGGGAGATCACGATGCCGGCTCAACATCGTGATGTCTGTCAGCCATCTGCGATGGAAGATGGCATTGTCTATCGTCCCAACCCTAGTGTTCACTACTGTGTGTGTGTGTGCACTTGGATGGGTTAAATGCAGAGCACATATTCCGAGTATGGGCCACACGTCACTTCACTTTCACTTTTTATATGGAGAAAAATCCTGGATTGTTTTCCTCAAAAACCTTACTTTCTTTACGACTGAAGAAATAAAGAAATGAACATCTTGGATGACATGGGGGTGAGTAAATTATCAGGAAATTTTTATTCTGAAAGTGAACTAATCCTTTAAGTACTCTGTCTTGGTTTTCAGGAATTAGACAGGCCGGGGTCTGTAAAGGGGGTGTGTTGGTGGTAGTGACAGGTTTGTCTATGTCATGTGCATGTCTCTCAGCAAGTCAAAAACCATTTCAAACGCAACCTACATTTTACTTTCATTGCAAGGGGTCCAAGATTCATACATCCACTCAGCTCTGACAGAGACATGTCACTGACCACACACAGAGCCGAGCACCCACTCATTAGGAAAACATTCACTGCAATCTAGTGGAACACTGTGTTTCATTTCAAACACACAATACAGCTTCTCATTTTGCTATTATTTAACCTGCTGGTAAAACTGACGGCAGATATTGTAAATAGCATTTGTGTGTTAAAAGCATGTTGATTATCTCTTAATAACAGTATTATATTAAAACAGTGCAGCAAAGCTATTTAAACCTCACAGACTGTGAGAGCGACCCTCCCAACACCCTGCCAAAACACCCTTCATGCAAACCGTACATCAAAACTTAAATCACATTAAGTCCTCCACAAAACTGAATGATAGCTCTACCTGACACAAACATAACCATCAACTATTTCATATAACAGTATAGACCTTATTCAGAGTAGATGTTTAATTTTCATGAATGACAATGAGGCTGTGATTAGCAGTCGCACAGGCCGATCAAAGGTTTGTACTGCTTTGTACTTGTGTGTCAATGAAAGACAGCACAACTACAGAACTGACAGTAAATCTATACCTAACAGTTTCATATAGTGAAAAATATGGTATCTACCTGACACAAATATAGATGACTAAAACCAAATGAGCTTTTTAAAACATCTGTTTAAAGTTTGACTCAAGCCTCTCACGATTACACGATAAACCTTGTCAAGGACAAGGAAATGGTTTAAAGAACAAATATAACCAGAATTGAACTATAACAACCAATAAAACAACTGGGGAAAAAAGATTTACTGCCTTTCATCTTTAGAAGCCAAAGGTCCAAACTTTTTCTGAGATTTAAAAAAGGCATACTCATGAGAAGAGAGTGAACTAATACTCATCTTTTGGAGTGGCTTGATTTGTAATGTCATTATTTATTGTGTAATATAAACCTAATTATGTATTTTTGTAAAGTGACACTGGGAGTGGACACACATTTTTTGAAGTGTCATGCTATAATGTTAGGTTTGCCGTCCCATCCCATTTTCACTATGGCAACCACAGCTTCCGCCAAGCATTACTCACCAACTAAACTAAAAGCTAAATAAATAAAATGACAATAAGATAAAAAAAAAAAAAAAAAAATTCTGAAACCTCTCTGAAAGAGATTTCAAACGCCCTTGATGCCCTTACCTTCAATGGCAATGACATGCTCTCGGATCTGATTCTGCAGCAGTGGATCCTCCACCCGCTCCAGCAGCTCGTATATTGAGTAGATGTTCGGATGGACGGACTCGAACCTCTGAATCTCAGCTCTGATCGCGGCTGAGTTCGCCAGGTGTTGCTGATAATTCATGTTTGCAATATGATCTCTTCAAATGGAACCCGATATGCAATTATCTAAAGAGTGTTTGCATGTGATTTCGGGATACTGATATGCTGCAAACACGTAAACACATGAGGTCTTGTAGTCACCTCCAACGATTTTGTTCAAAACTAAAAACTACACATGTTCCCAAAGTTACACTGGGTATATAGGATGCAATCACAAAAACGTTAAAGATTAAGCATTAAACCACTTAATGCGAGACGAACTAACATGTAGCAGCGGCTTTGATATCAGTGCATGTGATAAATTTGAGTAACGTTATATGTGTAATACAACAGAAGTCCAGACGCTGGAGGGAGATCTGCAGCTGTCCGGATCTGAAATCCCAGGATACGGTCATATCCCCATAAATACAGCATAAAAACACAGAAGCTCCCCTAAATCACCAATGCATCGTCATTACGGCTATAACAGGAAAGAGAAGGCCACCTCAGGTCTACAGTCCGAGGCAAGAAGGGTCCACATGGTCGCCTCCGGCTGTGTGCTTCATACACACTGCCCAGTTTCAGCGCCAAAAGGGGTGAGAGAAAAATAAGTAATTCAAAATCAAACTCGGCGAGAAACTACAGTTCGCGCAAACGAGCTGGACGCGGTGTGTCTGCTGTGTTCCAAGCACAGTCAACTCGCTCTCTGCTGTTGTTCACTTCGGCTCATGCTGACATTTCAACCACTGAACTACTTTCTGCGGTCTCGATGCAAAACCACAAAACCATTGATGTATGTCAACCTCAACGAGATACTATCGCCGGGGAGCTTTTCGGATATCTCTCGTTTTATCCGCAAAGATGGGTGCATTCCCTGTCCTCCCGCACTGAGGTCCGTCCCGTCTGTATCCTCTCAAACATCATTGCGCCTGCTCCTTCCTTTGGACGTTTCCTACTGGAAAAACGTCGGAGCTTAGGAGCCGTCGTCCAGGTCGTAGCTGCGCTAGTTCTGCGCAGTCTGTTGTTATTAAAACGCATACAGGTCGCCACACACTGGATGGGGGCGCTAAAAGGCGCAGTTATCTTACTTTGATGTTTACTATGATTAGTGGGCCCTAAACGATTGGAAATAATTGCTGGCACAGGTCTGTGACACACTCTCAGATATGACATCAGAGTCTTATGATAACATGGGCGTGAGCTAACCCATGTATCCAATAAAGGTTAAACATGCAGGTTTTACTGGTGAACTGACAGGGTAAGACGCGGCGGGAAAGATGCAACCATGTGCAATGTGCATTTCATTTTATTGTAACACATTTAGCATATAGGCTACATATTGACATATTCACACCGCCAATGCGTTATTAAGAGAAATGAATGAATATATAAACAATACTAAATATATGATTTAGTAGGCTATTTTATATTAATGTCACTTCATATATATAAATATAATACTAAATCAACTATTCTACTTAAAATTGTGTTTTCAAAATTTAGTTAATAATTATTTCATATCCGATGACTATAACTAAACAAGCACCAGTCGTGGGAATGATGTGATATGAAGAAAATGGTGTTATGTTTTTCCACAGTGTCCACACAACTACACCATTAGCCGACTTGACTCAGACTTAAATAAACAATGGCCAAAGTGGATCTTTCATACACCTAAAGGCCTGTGTTAGTCTGAACTGTAGTATTAAAAGTACTCACCATAGTCTCCATTTTCTGTCCATTGCACCACACATCCATAGTGTCTTTCTCTAGTGAAATAGAAAAATAAAAATAACAAAAACTAGTTTGCTAATAGTTGTGTTAATTATCTTCTTTTTTTTTCTGCTGACCCCGGACTCTAATTTGAAATCCCCTAAACTAGTCATTCTCTTCTTACAGTGTGGTTTGACAGAGATTAACCCAAGAAGATTAAGGCCTTTCAGAAAAACTGAAACAACATTTTTTTTATGTCATAAATCAAGAGAGATGTTTTTCACAGTGTCACTTACCTAGAACTATCCTGTAATCAGCACCACCCAGTTTCAGCACCCATGTTTTGGAAATTTTTGATCGGTTGTCCAAAAATGTTTGGAGACTTTTTCCATTGATTTCCAGTGTGTATTCATAGGAAAACCCAGTGATTGCCTCAATACTTATGGTTGCTTTTGTATCTGTGCTCCCAACAGGGAACATTTCTTTGCCCACCAGTTTGAACATCCAATCCCTCCTCAACACCTCCTTGAAAAGACAAAATTATTATTTTACATTATCTCATTCATCTCTATATAGTGTTAGGTATTATCTTATACGTGTATGTATATATATATATATATATATATATATATATATATATATATATTGTATATATTTTTTTCCCCGACATGTTGCTGTTATATCTTTCACTAATCTGTTGCATTTGAGTAAATACAGCTGGATAAAACAAAAACTGTGTCTGTCCTTATTTCAGGCTGCAAAGCAAAAAAATGTGATTATTTTCTATACTGTATACACACACATACATACATACGATATAACGATTACATTATAAACATTACCATTATAAAATAATATAAGACAATATCTAATATAACATAATGGTAAATTAAACGAATCAGTTTATAACCTCTCACCTTCCCATTAATGTAAATGACCCGTTTCCCTGTTGTAGATCCATGTTCAAACTCAATTCGGTAAACCCCATCGCTTAGCCAAAAGACAGTAACTAGTAATATATAATGTATTACATTTTGGAAGTAACTTGCCCAACACTGAATATAACATAATGGTAAATTAAACGAATCAGTTTATAACCTCTCACCTTCCCATTAATGTAAATGACCCGTTTCCCTGTTGTAGATCCATGTTCAAACTCAATTCGGTAAACCCCATCGCTTAGCGACACGTCCCACGTTCCCACAATGTCTCTGGACATACTGTGCTAAGAGCCACCCAAACGCTCTATACTAATTTTAATTCTATGTAATGTTTTAACTTCCGCTTGATCACAATAGCAGTCCTCATCATGCGCAACTGCTGATTAAATCTCTGTATATTATTGAGGAGGCTGCCACCCTTTGCTCGCTCAGCAACGAGTGCATTAGTGTAAGAGGCTTAACTTATCAAGGCAGCAGAGAGTGTTTGAGGAGGGTTGTGTGCGAAGACAGTTATTTTCACTGCAATTAAATTTAAATAGACATCAGGTGTAGGAGTAAAAATCATAAAAACTATTTTCAGTCGTTAAGCCTGGATGTTTTTGATCCTCTCTGGTCACTACCAATAGATGGCAGTCCTCTCTCTCTCCCTTATAAAAATATTCTATTTTCTAGATCTTGAAAGATGGCATAATACAAATAATATTAATATAATTAATAATAATAATAATAATAATAATAATAATACATTAATAAATAAAAATACATTTAATACATTAAAACCAGAACCTGATTACACGCAAAAATACATAATATAGCCTATGTGTGATCAATAAACGTTGATATTTAATATCTTAAACTTACATACAAATTCCTTCACAATCACAGCCCTAATAATACAATGTTTTGCAAAATGATGTTATGCAAAGCTTATGTAAGAACATATTAGCAAGGCACGCTATTAACGTATCAAAAGCGAGTGGGCGTGGTCAAACTGTCTGTGAGCCCCGCTTGTTCAGAACTTTCTTCCAGATGTTATGGCGCTTTTCCACTGCATGGTACGGCTCGGTACGGTTCACTTTTGGGGGGTTTTCCACTGGGTACAGTACCTGGTACTTTTTTTAGTATACCACCTCGGTTGGGGTTCCAAGTGAACCGCACCGTTACCAAAACGTGACGTGTAAACTCTGCTGATCGCCCACTCTAAAGCGGTACTGAACTGCAGTGGAAACGCAAACCGTGCCGAGCCGAGTCGTACCACGCAGTGGAAAAGCGCCATTAGTGTGTGGAGCTCAGAGAGCATTGAGAAGCGTTGGAGACTGTGATCGTGAGCTGAGAGTCGTTTCACACCGTTGTTTAAAGGATACAACAAACTGACTAAGTGTTTTGGAGTTTTCCCTGTCTTTCCTGGAAAGTACTCGACGTAACTGAATATTATAATGAGTGAATGCATAAGGAATAACGCTCAATCATTTGACTTTTACTTTACTTTTTTTACTTTTAGTCATTTAGCAGACGCTTTTATCCAAAGCGACTTACAAATAAGAAAAAGTAATTAAAACTAAAAGCTAAAACTATAAATACTAATATATATATATATATATATATAT
>NW_015667018.1:16482-41024 GCF_001515625.1 Sinocyclocheilus rhinocerous
GTATTTCGCGTCTTGCAAAAATGTGCCCCCAGGTACGTATTTGCCATGAGACTGGGTTGCAACATACATGTACACTATATATATATAAATACATTCAATATATATATATTATTTTATTTCCATTTTGTATGTTGAAGTACTGAAATAACTCAAATTAAATAAAAGTAAAACTTAATAAAAAGCCTATATAGACATAATAAAAAAACTAATAAAATGACAACATGACTACAACTGTAACTAAAACTAAAATAGATAACTAATACAAATCAAAGTACATTAGTTCATCAGTAATCCTAAAAAAATAACACTGAGCCAAACACACATGCTAAAATAACAACAACTTACTGACACATAGTAAGAAATAGTTTATAAAAACCTGAAACAGAAGTGGAAAGAGGAGAGATAAAAAGCGATACTTATGTCCTTTGCCGGTGTCCCTGCTCGGTGGAGTCGCACGGTAGAGTCGATGGTCTTTACACTCTTCGGTCTTCACACGACCACAGCCGCGACCGCTTCTGCGGTAAACTAAGCTTCTTTTTAATTAGTTTAACAAAACTCAAATTGAATTCAGCTGGACACACTTTCCTGTTTATCCCAACAAATGGCCAAGCAAAGCGCACGACACTGACAAGGTACGCGATACAGTACGAAACCAAACGCCATTATTTATTTATTTGACAAACTCATTCGCTTTGGATTATGACATTACATAATTTTTACACGAAGACGAGTTGGAATTACTTTTAGTGGTTTCTTTATATCCGTTTTACATAGTTGTATTAAGTATTGTTCTGTCTTTGTTAAAGTCCGCGTGAATCGGAAGTTGCTGCCGACTTTATTTCAGTGTAGTGACGTATTTCCAGCTGAAATGGAATACTGAATAGAGGGCGTTGTTTTATGTTTGCGCTCCTCCTCTCTGTCTCTCACTCATAGCAATCTAATGGTTAGAGGGGTGTGTTTAAGGATATTGTGCCCAAGCCGTCAAACTGACGTCATCAGAAAAGGAATGCCATTCCAGAGCGGAAGTAAATGTTCAGATTTTGATTAAAGATTAGGAAGACAAACAATTTTTTTTTCAGCGGATTAACTTGCACGGATTAATTGTTTACATCAAGACTAGCAATGTGCGCTAGTAAAGTAAATAAAGTCCATTTTGATTTCATGCGGACTTTAACTTTTAGTAATGTAACACGTTTTAACCATTAGTTTGTCACTGTTGCTAGTTTGTGACTCACTGCTGTTGGATCGAATTACGCTAGCCTAAAACCATTTCCACTCGTCTTCCCAATGCCATAATTCTGGAGTGGTTTGTATTTATGTCATATTAGCAGTATGAAAAATCTTCAGGTATATGTCATTTTGTTGACTCTGACATGGATTCATGCATCAGACTTGAAGTCTCCCATGGTCCTGGATTACACAGGAGCAGAAGAAGGAAATGCACAATTACAACCAAACACTTCTGTCAAAAAGTACACAAATGAAATGCAATCATATAGAAGATCTGTAAGGTTATCCACCTCCAAGAACACACATATATTCGGGAAGCCTCAGAAGATCAGAATGTGGAGTCCTCACGACCCCCAGCCAGAAGGGTCCTGAAAGGACAAAGACCGACTCCACACAGGAAACCCAGTGTAACTGACAGCAGTCCCGCTCAAGAACCTAATTTTCAATCTACTCCAATGGGCGCCACTAGCTCCATTAACATCCTGGCTGGTTTTGCAGGTAAAAACCGTGTACTGTCATTTCAGCTCCCAACGACTCTGATGGCTATTACAGGTTAATGATGTCCTTGCTCAAGCCTGACATGTACTGCGAGATGGGGGACAGGCACATGCAGCAGATTATAATGTTCCATGAAAAGGGGAAGATGGGAGGCAAGGTGAGACGAGTTAGGAATCAGGGATCTCTGGTGGAGGAGCTGCTGTCCCCAGTCTAGGGACAGCATCACTGATCTATATGTAGTATCTATTATAGACAGGCCCAGATTGGCTAATCGGGAGCACCGGGAGGATTCCTGGTGGGCCGGTCTGTTTTTTTTGGCCGCAAGGGCCGCGGTGTTGTCATGCCACTGGGGTTGAAATATGGATGCTGTCCACTGATCTACTGTCCACGTTTTGATTCAGTTTGGGCGAATGCAAATAACTTATTGATCATGAGCCCAACATTTAAATGACCTGAGGGAAGACGTCTTTCATTGTAATGCTGTTAAATAGAGAGAGAGAAAAAAATACATTAAAAAATATATATTAACTTCTAGCGTATTATTGAAGTAGGCTACAAATCCAAGCACCAGAAGCAGCCCACACTCTCTTAAGTTTTCTTTAAAGGGGTCATATGATGCGATTTAAAATTTTCCTTTCTCTTTGGAGTGTTAAGAGGAGCTGCTGTCCCCAGTCTAGGGACAGCATCACTGATCTATATGTAGTATCTATTATAGACAGGCCCAGATTGGCTAATCGGGAGCACCGGGAGGATTCCTGGTGGGCCGGTCTGTTTTTTTTGGCCGCAAGGGCCGCGGTGTTGTCATGCCACTGGGGTTGAAATATGGATGCTGTCCACTGATCTACTGTCCACGTTTTGATTCAGTTTGGGCGAATGCAAACAACTTATTGATCATGAGCCCAACATTTAAATGACCTGAGGGAAGACGTCTTTCATTGTAATGCTGTTAAATAGAGAGAGAGAAAAAAATACATTAAAAAATATATATTAACTTCTAGCGTATTATTGAAGTAGGCTACAAATCCAAGCACCAGAAGCAGCCCACACTCTCTTAAGTTTTCTTTAAAGGGGTCATATGATGCGATTTAAAATTTTCCTTTCTCTTTGGAGTGTTAAGTACTTGGTGCATAAAGAAGATCTGTAAAGTTGCAAAGACTAAAGTCTCAAATCCAAAGAGATATTCTTTATAAAAGTTAAGAGTCAACCACGCCTACCTAAAACGGCTCGTTCTAACACGCCCCCACATGTCTACGTCACGATGTGGGAAGATTTGCATAACGCCGCCCAAATGTTCACGCAAAGAAAGAAGACCTAACTTTATTCTCGCTGTAGTTTTGTTGTTGCCGCTGCCGCCATGTCATGAAGGCGCTGTGTTTCGTTGTGAAAGCGAAACTACTTTGTTTGGCCTTCCAAAAGAGGCACGATATCCGCTTCGTCATGCCTGGAGCTGACCCGTGCTGGTACAGTACAGAATGCTGCACCAAACAAATTCGTAAGGGGACTCCATAGCGGATTCAAGTGATCAAGACCTTAGGACATTCCAATTCAGCCCATTCCAAGGGTTCCGCCAGTAGTGGGTACTCATGCAACGTAATCAATGACATACACCAATAAATAACACGGATATTAATTCAATTCAAGTTTTTCAAATTTATTTGTACAGCGCTTTTCACGATACAAATCATTGCAAAGCAACTTTACAGCAAATTAAGTTTCTACAATATTTAGTGGTAGCTTATCAGTGGTGACTGTCAGTTAATGTACATATGGCAGAAATGTACGGAAAAATCAATTAAAGACGTAATCAAACAGACGATGAACACTATTAACAGCAATTATATGGGGTGGAGTTATATTTAATAGACCTGAGAAACATTGTTACTGTACTGAAAGAGTTCAGTGGGTGCACCCAGGGTCCGTGCAGAGAAACACACGGAGTAGAGGTGGTGGGAGAGTTAGCTGCGCGCTGTATACTTACCTCGGACTTGTGAGCGTCAGCCTGGGATGATTTGAGCGTGGCTCTCCGCTCTCTCAGCTGGGTCTGCCTCTCCACCAGCTCGAACGTGTCCTCACCTGCACTCAAAGGTAGACACACATCCGCCATTAAAGCAAGTAACAGTGAGTAAAACAATGGTAATGTGTGTGAATAGAGTATTAGCAATGTAAGAGAGATTAGCGGCAACCACGCTGGCGATGCTAGCGGGCTATATGCTAATAGCGGACTCGGGAAATCAAAATAGAACTAGTGATAACAAGGCGCTCTGATTGTTTTTGTTGTAGAATACGATAGGGGATATATTCACACGTTATAGAAACGAAAATGATGGTGTATAAAATTGATTTTAAGATAAAAAATAGACGATAAAGAATTAACTTGACGGAGCTCAAACTCAAAACACACGGCAGCAACAAACAGGAAGTTATTAAAGTATATGATATATATTAATATACATAATATATTAAAGTATATTAAAGCAGAAGTACAAAAAATCTCGAGACATGTCATCTTGTGTCATCATGTATATTATCTCTCAGTTCTCGGCATCTAAATGAAAAGCGCTCTGAAAGCGTGTTCTCTTTGTGGCCCTGAAATTACCATAATAATAATCTAATCAGATTGGGTATCCATTGTATGATTCCGTGTGTTATGGTTTAATAAAAGACTAACATGGAGAATTAATATAAAAATAAAAAAATAATAAGAAATTGTAACAAGTTTTATATGTCATGGACAAGATTGAGAGCTAATGCAGTAGCACAAAAACCAAACACCTTGACCTTACTTTGTTAATATTTAATATAGTCTGTAGGGCTGAATATTAACTAAGGAGTTTATTTCTCGATTTCAAATTTATCAAAGCCTGTTGGCTGAGCCTACATGCTGTGCACTTTTGAATTAGGTTCTCAGCATACGAATGTGGGCCATTTCTGGCAGTGATGACTTTTGTCAAATTAATTATCTTTCAATTGCAATAATGTTTTTTTTTATTAAAGGCACTTGTTACAGAAAGTGAGAGAGAAACAGATCAGCTGAAGGTAAATGTTTATAATATTTGAATGACTGCCATAAAATGCATTTTATTAGTTATGTTTTTCTGCAGTTTGGTGATTTACTCAAAAGTTGCGGCATTACTGTACTATAAATGATGCTGTTGTGGTAGAAACATCATTGTATACTGTGAATACAATCAACAAAAATCTCTGAAAGATTCTACAACTTTTGTGCAAGAATTTTTAATTGGGTATTGAGACATTTTAGACATCAGTACTCATCATAAAAACCTCAACAATAGGGACAATCTACAAAATATTCAGATAAACAGATTAACTCTAAACACAGCTACAAAAAGTCAACAAAAACAACTGCAAAAATCAAATCAAATAGTAATTAAAGAAAATAATAGGACAGTTCATATGAATAATTTTTTTATGCTGCAATGCATGCTGGGAGCCATGGATGAGTTATGTGCTATGCTAGCAATGAGAATTCAGTGCGGTATAAAGCTTTTTGTTGATTGCCACTGAGTTTCATATCATGTCTGAATTATAGTAGTTTAATACTTTTTGTGCACAACATGTTTTTAAAATCCTTCATAATAACTGATTGTCCACTGCTGGATCTCATGCTGTATTATCACAGGGTTAAATGTATTAATAACACAACACACCTTGACAAAAAAAACAAACACAAAACACACACACACACACACACACACCTTTATGATCAGTGTTTAGAGTTTGGATGAGATCAGTGAATCAGGCCACCATTATATTACAATCAATAGTTAACCAACATCACCTGATCACACTAAATGTGGTTTAAAACACACTGTTATACAGAAGCCATTAAACACAAAAATAAAAAGTAAAGAGTCAAACCCAACCAAAGGAAACACTAATCACCATAATGGTTGAACAAAACTATTATTTTCAATAAAACATCAACATTAACTAGAGCTAAACCGTGGTTATTTCTTAATTAGAACTTTTGTAGATGTATAAAATAAATAAATGTTACCTGGTTTGTTGGTGAAGATGTTAATGCTGTTGTCTGGAGTTTAATCATCCTCCTGCCTTTCTCTTTACTGTATGTTGAATATTGTTGATGCAGAATTACTGCCTTGATTTTCGTCACACAAGCTGTAGCACACGTTATGGGGCCAGGTTTGTTTATCTGGTCTGTTCCTGGCTGCATAGGCACTGATTTATGTTTCTGCCAGTGGGTGCCCACCCTTTACCTCCATGTACATTAATGTTTATTCTAGCTTTACAGAAAGTCTTATCTCCCATCTGCTATAAGATTTAATCAACATCAAATATGAATGGTTGGATATTGACTTTGTGGAGTCAATGTATCAGTGGAACATTCCACTTCATTGCAGGAAGTATACACTCTTTAGAGAAAAAAAAGGAAGGGGGAGAAACATTACTGTTCAGTGCAACCTCTGCCTCCCAAAGATCAACATCTTATCCACTGCAAGGGACTCGACGTCTAATCTAAAGAAGCATTTGGAGGTACATGTGCACGTTTTCTCAATTTAACACCCAACGATTGTGTTTTTATTGTATATTTGAGTTTGCAAAATGCAAAAGTAGTCTGTTTTTGGTAGATTCTCGGTGGAGTACAGGTAAAAACTTGTTACACCTAAATGTGAATACAAGGAAATGATGTATGGTCGAATTTAGTGGCTTATAGGCACTGATTTTCACTTTATCTGGTTTTCAGGCGAAGTTTTAAGCGAAAACTGGGACATATGACCAACAAAGTGGGAGTGGTTTTAAATTTATAGTAAACAGATTTATTTTGGGAACAGTGATAAGTTAGATGTTAGAGTGCTAAATTGGGTCTAGTATTAGTATAATATCCAATCATAAATGAAAAAGCTTCATTTGAAATCGATTAGTGCAGGTGGGCAGAACTGTTCCTGACATTTCTATAACAAACTCTTGTTCTGCGAACATAAGGATTCAATCAAAAACGTTAGTAACATTCATTTACTTAGGGTAAATGTTAATGTAAGACGTGGTCATTTGGGAATGAGGGGTAATACTGCATGTAACGTTAGTTTGTTTATTGTGCTATGGCGCTTATATGTCACTATTATAAGTGATTCGGCAACGACATCTTACTGCATGTTTGTAAAATAAAGTCTAAAACTATCGAAACATGCATTTCCTCCGTAAATTTACATTTAAAGAAAAGCAAATGCTCGTCTGAGAAAATGGCGGACGGCGGCAGTCATGGTGGATTGGTCCATAAGGTTTTTTTTTTATAGGCGGGCTTAGCGAAGTGTTTCACTTTGTTATATGAAAAATGTTATCTCCGAAATCGCCCCCTATTCCCTATATAGTGGACATCATGTGGTCTACTACACGTGAAAGGAGTGAATGGAAATTGCAGATCGATTTGATGTAAATATCGTGCGCTGGAGAGGGCTGTGGACTGACAGGGGTGTAAATGTACTCGATAATATTCAAGTGAGAGTATGGATACTGAGTCAAAATTTGACTCAAAAGTCCAAGTTTCTAGCCAAAAACATACTTGAATGAAAATAAAAAGGGACAACTTTAAAATGTCATGATATTGATTTTTAAAGCCACTTTTTGTGATCCCAGTTCAGTGCTTCTATCTGCAGTAATTGTTTATTTGAGGCACTGTTTTTTTTGTTTGTTTCTGAAAATACTGATATTAGGGTTGTGACGGTGAGGAAATGTTCCCACCGGTTAATCGACGTGTGACAACACCGGTAATACCGGTATCACCGCGGGGGCGGGGCGTTCCCTCTTTTCCTCGCTTTCCTTCGCTTTTAAATAGCTTAAAAGCGCCGTGCGCATTTTACTTTCACTTTTGAATTAGCGGCAGTTCCGTGTAAATTGCTTGAATGCAACAACCAAATACAAGGTCAAACTCACTTTAGCGTATATATAAAACATATAACTTTTATTAACAAAACAAATAAAAATACACCATGCTATAGGGCAAGCTATGAATAATATAAAATAACAAATAACTTACATAAAGTTTAATAGGTATACAAAACTGGAAATAAGTAAACATGTATAATATATAACCAAATAAATAAGAAACGTAGAAAGTTTATTAGCAAAACGAGTAAGAAAGCTTGGAGGCACGGCATACACCTTGATGTCAAATAAAATAAATAAATTATACAAAGTTTAAATAAAGTAAAAATCAGCAAACAATGTGGAACCAATTAAATAAGAAACGAATGTTTAAAAAAACTTCCAAGATCACCTTAGATAAACGGCAAAAGTCAACAGGCTTTTCAAAATCCAAAATATTGCCAAACAGGCGCTTTTGCATCTAGTTTTGAAACTAAATCATCCGCGATCGTCTTGTCTGTCTCACCCCACTCTTCTTGTCAGTCAGCTCGACTCACTCTCCTCACTGGAGAAATGAAATCTGATCTGTGATGTGACTGTCGTTCGGCACGCTACATTGAGCAGCCGCGTTCAGTTTTTAATTGTAGTGTCTGTTCTTTTACTGAACTAAATTATTTTTATTACTATAAAAAATCAAAACGACGGTGGGGGTCGGTGACATGGTGGGCAAGTGACGTAACCGGTGTTGCGACTTAACCATCAACCATTACATTACAACACCGTCTATCGCGGCAAGCCTAACGGATATGCGATTTAGCTATATTAATCAGCATATCATGTTACTAATTTAATTGACAAAGTATGGTGTTTAAGTAACAGTACAAGTATTCAGTTTAAAGTGCACTTGAGTAAAGTCCAGGTTCCCAAAATAATACTTAAATATAGTAATCAATTAAAATTACTCAAGGATTTTACACCTCTGGCTGTGAGGCTGTCGCAAAAAAACAACCAAAAAAAAAAAAAACTTTTTTCACATAGACATTTTTTCATCATTCAGCGATACAGTATAACGTTAATGTTCAGGTACATTTTTTTTGTTTTCTTGTTTTAAAAAGGTAAATACTTCTGAAATAAGCAATCAAAACTCTATCGAATTGTTTTTGTAGTTTTGTTACACTTATTCATACATAGTGTAGGCTAATTGATAATAAAAAATACCTTACGGTAATGCCCCAAAAAATAATTAATTTATTATTAATTAATTTATCTGGCTTGCACCAATAAAAATACCATAATCATGGATTATGGGTATTCTCTAGTTTTTCAGGATTATAGGATATAGTGCTAGGCAATCTGACCAAGAATCTGTATTAAGGTTTTTGTTTTTTTTCTGGTGGTTTCACGGTTTATCACATTTTTCCCCTGACTGGGCCTTTATATGAATTAGAATAATAATTATGTTACTAATTATTTAAGTTTCATAAATTGTTTTGTACTGGGTTATTTGCCCAGTTAAAGAAGTAGTTGTGTGTTATTTATAGTTCTAATAGTTCTCTAACAATTAGTCAGACGTGTAATTAATAGGGATCCCCTCTCAATTCACGACACTGTCTATGTTGCTTAGCCACTTCTACCAGTATGCCGTTTTTAAAAAAATTCATACCTTGTGCGTCATTTAAACCAGTTTACCGTTTAAACCGGTATATCGCCCAGCACTAGAAGGATTGATTGAGTGCACAGAATAATCTACACCATGGTTTCATGTAGATTAGATTTCATAATGCACTATATAAGGGTCTGGGGCAATTTCAGAGACAACTGAACTTCTATAGAGATTGTTTAGGACATGTTAGTTCATTATAATATGACGAATACAGTATACATATAGTATACAGCTGTATATATAGAGTAAATAATGCACAAATCTGTACATAGATCTTCTGTTCCAGATTCATACACATTATTTATTGTTAAGTATTATTTAAATGTTTCTGTTCTCATGTCAGATATGTATGCATGTATGTACCAAGAGCATCTTAAAAACCACAACAGATTCCTTGTGTGTTTGCGCACACTTGGCGAATAAAGCTGATTCTGATTCTGAATAATTATCATTCATCAAAGCACTTTATCTGTTCCAACTAGCAATGTAATGGTATGATGATTTTACGGTACACGGCTTTAAATACAGACATTATTATAGTATAAATAAGGATTTTTATTTGTAATAAAACCAAAGAAAAAAAATATTCCATTTAATCTACGTTTAATTAAGAGAGAGCCATAAAAAATGTCTAAATTGCGACTTTCTCCTTTTCGTTTAAGTGTCACTCACCTTGCCAGATGCGCAAACGCCAGCACACCGAAATGTCGGAGCCTGAGCCTCTTTATCTCCCACCCAAGCGGCTGAGGTCCGCTGTATGGGAGTATTTTGGGTATTTAAAAGACCCAGGAGGCACCATCGATGTTGATGGTTATCCAATTTGTAGAATGTGTCGGAAAAAAGTGTCGGCTCGGGCAAGCAACACCTCAAACATGGCGCACCATCTCCGTGACCACCATCCCAAGGAATTTGCAAAGCTGAATGTAAGTGGAAATACTGTGAATTGCTAATAAATAAAAGGTAATAAATTATGGATCCCCTTTCATAATTTTTTTTGTGCTTTCTGTAAACGTCTTATGTAACAAATTACTGCAGGCCAACTGTTTAATGCGAAAGAATTATTCAATAAATAAAATTACTGTGAGAAAAAAACGGCAATAAACAACAAATGTAATAAATTATTATAACATTTTCATTGTACCGTGATGAACTCATACCGTTACACTCCTAGTTCAATTCACCTCAAAGCCACTGTCCCACTGTATCCAACATGATAAAGGGATAGTTCACACAAAAATTAAAATTGTCATCATTTACTAATTATCAGGTTGTTCCAAACCTGCAAGTTGTCTTTTGTGAAACCCAAAAGAAGGCATTTTGAGAGAATGTTTTGACCATACAGTGAATGTTAGTGGGGTCCAAAACAACATTGGACCCCTTTGACTTTCATTGTTTGTACAAAAGCAGTTTCAAGAAGGACTCATATCCTTCATAGGTCATTCATTTATTATTGATTTCAAACTTGGAAGAAATAAATATTCGCAAAATACTCTTAATGAATGAATGAATCTCTATTGAATATTATATTTTCTAGGGCGATACATACTTATCATTTAATGTCTTTAAGTGTTTTAGCGTTTAATCTGCCTTGGTTTCACCAAGTTTAAGCACCGAAAATAAATGTTGTCTTGTTTTGATTCATTTTCTTTGTCCTCCAGAGAAAGCATTCCGTGGTGTGTAGGAGAAGAATAAGAGATACACCAAGCAGTGAAGCACCAAGCAGTGATGGACCAAGCAATTATGTGCCAAGCAGTTATGGACCAAGCATTGTGGAAAATCAAACGGCAGAACCGTCTGAAGCAAAAGAAGCTAAGATTGATCCCACCATTTATTATCAAACATCACAATCAAGGCTAAATACCCTGGTTTTCAATTTTATCGTGGAGGATGTGCAACCCATTTCAATTCTAGAGCAACCTGGTTTCAGGAGGTTGATCGAAGTTTTAAGCAGGGGCAAAAAAGTAATGAGTCAAAACGCTTTTATCACCAGAGTTGAAGTAGCATTCAATAAAATGAAAGGGGAGCTAAAAGCAAAACTCGACAAAGTGCAGACATTATGTACAACTGCTGATGTATGGTCTGTGCAGGACAGAAGTTATTTTGGAATGACTTGTCACTGGCTTGAGGACAATCTAGAAAGGAAGTCTGCTGCTCTTGCCTGCACAAGAATCCCCATCAGCTATACTTGTGAAACCATCATCGCTAAAATTCAAGAAATTCATTCTTCCTATAACATCGAGAGCAAAGTTCAGGCCACCGTCACTGACAATGGTAACAATTTTGTTAAAGCCTTCAAAGAATTCCCTTCTGAGGATGACCAAGATGTGGAGCAAAGTCATTTTGAGGATTTGGGCAGTATTCTTTGTGATGGAGAAATGGGTGGAGACTTCTTTCTGAGTTATTTCTTGCCACCCCACCAACGGTGTGCCTCTCAAACACTGAACTTGATTGCCTCAAAGGATCTAGCGGATGCCGTCTCAAAGGGACCGGCAGGTAAACTGCACAGCAGCGCAACTGAAAAATGTGCAGCAATATGGCACAAGACCCAAACTTCCACTGAAGCTGCTGATGCAATGGAATCCATTGCAAAAATGAAATTCACAGTTCCTTGTCTGAATCAGTGGAGCTCAGAATACTATACCATTAACAAGTTAATGTCACTTACTGATTCACAGCTCAATGAATTGACCGAAGTCTTGGGTGTTCCACGTTTTACACCTGATGAATCTGCGTATCTCACAGAATATACTGACGTCTTCAAACCAGTGGCTTTTGCGCTTGACCTTCTACATGGAGAAGAAAAGTGCTTCCTTGGCATTGTGATACCAACGTTGTTGACTCTTAAAAGGAAGCTCGAGGAGAAGGCAGCAAACACCCGCCTTTTCTCCAAGGTCATTGACAGCACAGTCAAGGCAATTGACTCTCGCTTCAAGCAGGTGTTTGAAAGTTCTGATGCCAGATTGGCCACAGCCACCATGCCACAGTTTAGACTCTGGTGGTTACCAGAAGATGAGAGGGAGAGTCTTCGAGCACAGTTGATCACTGAAGTTTTACAGGTCGACCAAGGGACCGAAGAAACCGAGACCAACGGAGGAGGCCCTGTTCATGAGGATGAATTCTTCTCGTATGGACCTGGAAGTTCTGGCAACAAAGGTGGAAAGAGGGAAGCAGCGGAAGAGGTGTGGCTGTATCTTCAGGGCACAAACAAAGATCTGAAATGCTTAAATGAATTTCCAGGAGTGAAAAAAGTGTTCATCAAGTTCAATACAACTCTACCCTCAAGTGTCCCAGTACAACAGCTCTTCAACAATGGGAGCAATATTGTGACCCCAAAAGGACATCACCTCTCAGATGAACATTTTGAGCGTGTACTCCTTTTACGTTACAACAGCAAAATCACCACTGCTTTGGAATAATTCATGGAGTAACACTGCTGATGTTTATTGTAAATAGATTCTTTTTATTTTATTTTTTGTATAGTTAATAGGATATATGTTCTGTCCCTTTTTAATCCCCCCCAAATATTACAAAGTTATTCCACAAAAAAGCATGTGCCACCAAAAAGCTTAGGTAAACGTTTATTTCTTAGTAAACATGCAAACAAAAAAAAATGTGTTACTTTTAAAGTTTAGACTAGTGGTTCTAGAACTGTTCATACAACATGTTAGTCATGGAATAAACTAAATGTATCAAGATTAGTTCTTACTCTAAATTATGATTTGATGTTAAGAGCTGTTGTTCCGTGCTTAAAATGCATAACTGTAAACACATGTTAAAGCACCAGGTTGCTTAATTAGCAACCGTAAACAAAATATATCACTTGGTGGAAGAATTGTCCATTCTGATTCTTGTTACAAATAAATGTATATTTTGAACATTTGGTCTCTTGTTTTATGGTTTCTGCAATCTTTTAAGACCAACAAGTCACTCAAAGCCACACATTAGTAATTTTGGGCAGCTAACTTGTGTATTCATTTGTAGTAAAATCCCACTAATATAGTCTTGTTTTAAGTAGTATTATTAGACAATTTTTGTTTATGACACAAGCCTTTATTTTAAAGATTAAATGTTTCTGTTCTCCTGTCCGAATTGTATGTATGTATGCATGTATGTACCAAGAGCATCTTAAAAACCACAACAGATTCCTTGTGTGTTTGCGCACACTTGGCAAATAAAGCTGATTCTGATTCTGAATAATTATCATTCATCAAAGCACTTTATCTGTTCCAACTAGCAATGTAATGGTATGATGATTTTACGGTACACGGCTTTAAATACAGACATTATTATAGTATAAATAAGGATTTTTATTTGTAATAAAACCAAAGAAAAAAAATATTCCATTTAATCTACGTTTAATTAAGAGAGAGCCATAAAAAATGTCTAAATTGCGACTTTCTCCTTTTCGTTTAAGTGTCACTCACCTTGCCAGATGCGCAAACGCCAGCACACCGAAATGTCGGAGCCTGAGCCTCTTTATCTCCCACCCAAGCGGCTGAGGTCCGCTGTATGGGAGTATTTTGGGTATTTAAAAGACCCAGGAGGCACCATCGATGTTGATGGTTATCCAATTTGTAGAATGTGTCGGAAAAAAGTGTCGGCTCGGGCAAGCAACACCTCAAACATGGCGCACCATCTCCGTGACCACCATCCCAAGGAATTTGCAAAGCTGAATGTAAGTGGAAATACTGTGAATTGCTAATAAATAAAAGGTAATAAATTATGGATCCCCTTTCATAATTTTTTTTGTGCTTTCTGTAAACGTCTTATGTAACAAATTACTGCAGGCCAACTGTTTAATGCGAAAGAATTATTCAATAAATAAAATTACTGTGAGAAAAAAACGGCAATAAACAACAAATGTAATAAATTATTATAACATTTTCATTGTACCGTGATGAACTCATACCGTTACACTCCTAGTTCAATTCACCTCAAAGCCACTGTCCCACTGTATCCAACATGATAAAGGGATAGTTCACACAAAAATTTAAATTGTCATCATTTACTAATTATCAGGTTGTTCCAAACCTGCAAGTTGTCTTTTGTGAAACCCAAAAGAAGGCATTTTGAGAGAATGTTTTGACCATACAGTGAATGTTAGTGGGGTCCAAAACAACATTGGACCCCTTTGACTTTTTGTTTGTACAAAAGCAGTTTCAAGAAGGACTCATATCCTTCATAGGTCATTCATTTATTATTGATTTCAAACTTGGAAGAAATAAATATTCGCAAAATACTCTTAATGAATGAATGAATCTCTATTGAATATTATATTTTCTAGGGCGATACATACTTATCATTTAATGTCTTTAAGTGTTTTAGCGTTTAATCTGCCTTGGTTTCACCAAGTTTAAGCACCGAAAATAAATGTTGTCTTGTTTTGATTCATTTTCTTTGTCCTCCAGAGAAAGCATTCCGTGGTGTGTAGGAGAAGAATAAGAGATACACCAAGCAGTGAAGCACCAAGCAGTGATGGACCAAGCAATTATGTGCCAAGCAGTTATGGACCAAGCATTGTGGAAAATCAAACGGCAGAACCGTCTGAAGCAAAAGAAGCTAAGATTGATCCCACCATTTATTATCAAACATCACAATCAAGGCTAAATACCCTGGTTTTCAATTTTATCGTGGAGGATGTGCAACCCATTTCAATTCTAGAGCAACCTGGTTTCAGGAGGTTGATCGAAGTTTTAAGCAGGGGCAAAAAAGTAATGAGTCAAAACGCTTTTATCACCAGAGTTGAAGTAGCATTCAATAAAATGAAAGGGGAGCTAAAAGCAAAACTCGACAAAGTGCAGACATTATGTACAACTGCTGATGTATGGTCTGTGCAGGACAGAAGTTATTTTGGAATGACTTGTCACTGGCTTGAGGACAATCTAGAAAGGAAGTCTGCTGCTCTTGCCTGCACAAGAATCCCCATCAGCTATACTTGTGAAACCATCATCGCTAAAATTCAAGAAATTCATTCTTCCTATAACATCGAGAGCAAAGTTCAGGCCACCGTCACTGACAATGGTAACAATTTTGTTAAAGCCTTCAAAGAATTCCCTTCTGAGGATGACCAAGATGTGGAGCAAAGTCATTTTGAGGATTTGGGCAGTATTCTTTGTGATGGAGAAATGGGTGGAGACTTCTTTCTGAGTTATTTCTTGCCACCCCACCAACGGTGTGCCTCTCAAACACTGAACTTGATTGCCTCAAAGGATCTAGCGGATGCCGTCTCAAAGGGACCGGCAGGTAAACTGCACAGCAGCGCAACTGAAAAATGTGCAGCAATATGGCACAAGACCCAAACTTCCACTGAAGCTGCTGATGCAATGGAATCCATTGCAAAAATGAAATTCACAGTTCCTTGTCTGAATCAGTGGAGCTCAGAATACTATACCATTAACAAGTTAATGTCACTTACTGATTCACAGCTCAATGAATTGACCGAAGTCTTGGGTGTTCCACGTTTTACACCTGATGAATCTGCGTATCTCACAGAATATACTGACGTCTTCAAACCAGTGGCTTTTGCGCTTGACCTTCTACATGGAGAAGAAAAGTGCTTCCTTGGCATTGTGATACCAACGTTGTTGACTCTTAAAAGGAAGCTCGAAGAGAAGGCAGCAAACACCCGCCTTTTCTCCAAGGTCATTGACAGCACCGTTAAGGCAATTGACTCTCGCTTCAAGCAGGTGTTTGACAGTTCTAATGCCAGATTGGCCACAGCAACCATGCCACAGTTTAGACTTTGGTGGTTACCAGAAGTTGAGAGGGAGAGTCTTCGAGCACAGTTGATCACTGAAGTTTTACAGGTCGACCAAGGGACCGAAGAAACTGAGACCAATGGAGGCTCTGTTCATGAGGATGAATTCTTCTCGTATGGACCTGGAAGTTCTGGCAACAAAGGTGGAAAGAGGGAAGCAGCGGAAGAGGTGTGGCTGTATCTTCAGGGCACAAACAAAGATCTGAAATGCTTAAATGAATTTCCAGGAGTGAAAAAAGTGTTCATCAAGTTCAATACAACTCTACCCTCAAGTGTCCCAGTACAACAGCTCTTCAACAATGGGAGCAATATTGTGACCCCAAAAGGACATCACCTCTCAGATGAACATTTTGAGCGTGTACTCCTTTTACGTTACAACAGCAAAATCACCACTGCTTTGGAATAATTCATGGAGTAACACTGCTGATGTTTATTGTAAATAGATTCTTTTTATTTTATTTTTTGTATAGTTAATAGGATATATGTTCTGTCCCTTTTTAATCCCCCCCAAATATTACAAAGTTATTCCACAAAAAAGCATGTGCCACCAAAAAGCTTAGGTAAACGTTTATTTCTTAGTAAACATGCAAACAAAAAAAAATGTGTTACTTTTAAAGTTTAGACTAGTGGTTCTAGAACTGTTCATACAACATGTTAGTCATGGAATAAACTAAATGTATCAAGATTAGTTCTTACTCTAAATTATGATTTGATGTTAAGAGCTATTGTTCAATGCTTAAAAAATGCATAACTGTAACCATGTTAAAGCACTAGGTTGCTTAATTGCTTAGCAGCCGTAAACAAACTATATCACTTGGTGGAAGAACTGTCCATTCTGATTCTTGTTACTAATAAATTTATTTTTTTAACATTGGTCTCTTATTGTATGATTTCTGCAATCTTTTAAGACCAGCAAGACACTTAAAGGCACAATATGTAAGATTTTTTTAATTAAAATATCCAAAAACCACTAGAACAGTGTTATATATTTTGCTGACTTGTGTACTTACATTATCCGAAATGTTGCGAAGAATGTTTAAATCCAGAGAAATAAGCAATTTTAACTAGTGACACGGACCGTGTCCATAGTGTCATTGTGTCGCCTGCCAATGACGTCATAACCCCTCGATTTCCAGTTTTATTTTGTAGAAAACATGGAAACCCCAAAGACGCTTTAATATGTTGTGCGTTTTAATAGGCCGGTGACAACCACACAGAGTTGCATAATAACACAACTTTCAAATGTATCTAGTATGATAAAACAGCGCTGCTTTTTTTCACATCCCACCACTAAAAGCCACACATTAGTGATTTTGCCATTATTTGTTTAAGGCAGCTAATTTGTGTTTTTATTTTTAGTAAAACCCCGTACAGTCTTGCTTTAAGTAGTTCTTTTGCGAGAAAAGAGATGCTTTATATTATTAGGCGACTTCATTATTTATGACACAAGCCTTTATTTAAAAGAAATGTGTTTAGCTACAGTGAGCCTTTCATAAAACCCTTGGGACCATACACTATGTGAGTGGACTTAATTATGATCTGAGATGTCATACAGGGGTGTCAGACTTTGCTTTTAGAAGACTACAGTCCTGCAGACCAACCCTAATGTAACATAGTCGCCTGTAAAGAGCTTGATTAAATGGTTCGAGGCTGGCCCTCCAGGAATGGGGTTTCACACCCCTGATCTTATAGAACAGTGGTTTTCAGCCCTGGTCCTGGGGACCCATAGCACTGCACATTTTGTTTGTCGTGCATATTCAGATCATTGTCAGGTCTCCAGGACAAGGATTGCAAACCATTGTTATATATAAATATGTTTAATAAAATGCTCTGAGTATAAACCAATCCCCTCTCTGTCTAAACAAACGAGGTCTTCGTTGCACTTTGCTATTACAGTTACAAACACAGTAATGGAAAAGTGACATTAAATACAGAGGCTGAGTTCGTTTCATAGATCTTTACTTGTGAATTATTTAAAAAAATACCTGAGTTTGAATGTATTAGTACTTGTTACCCAGTTTATTACTTCCCATTATTCATAAGCATTGTACATCTTGTAAATCTCTCCTACATCTCTCCTTGTCAATATCCCAATTATATCTCAAACTGGGAAGAGAATACTGGCAATTAATCCAGGCTGCTGTATGCAAGAACAGTACCGAGAACCAAGCTTGCCATGGTATGCATTAATACCAGTTATATGTATGCATGTATGGGATAATCCACAGCTAGGTGTGCATTGTACAATTTTAATGTAAAACGTTGAGCTAAAGAATCACCCATGGTGGTAATCATTGTAATCCCACTTATATCATGGTCACTTGTCAAAAGCTATTTATATTAGCAGTGCTAAATTTAACTGGAAGGGTTAAAATCAATTATTTTTCATTATTCCGTTCAAAATATCAATACCAGCTGATTTTTACTGTTGATTTTGCATTCCTGACAGAAAAAAAAAAACATTTAATAAATATCACTTTTTTAACCATAAATGTGAAGAACATGTATCAGAAAGTGTGAAATTATATAGTATAATTATAATAAATATTAATACATAGAAATAGATAGATTAACAGTTCAACTTTTAGGAATATTGTGTTTGCTGTGAAACATGCACCAATGGAATGCACACGAAGCTGAACATAGAATTTTGCTTACAAAAGACCCACTGACAAAAGTAAAGTATGAAAAGTCTTAGGGTAGGCATAAGAAATAAAAGAACCCAGTGGTCAGTCAGATGAGGGTTTTTTTTCACAAGGTTAATAGTTTTGAACACATCTGTCAAAGTTTTTACACAACTTCTCCAATGATGTTTGTGATGTAGACTATCATGCAAGAAAATGTGTACTTAAATATTGAAACTATGATTGTACTATACAACCACTGTCTTCAACCATTAATTGTGAATAATAGGAATTATAGATATGTTGTATATATAAAAATAGGAATTATATATTGTGGCATTATACACTATGGGATGTTCACACAGGTGATCAGGGTCTCTGGACATCTTTCTTCTGGTGTTCAAGTAGAAAGTTCTCTAACTGGAAGGGTTAAAATCAATTATTTTTCATTATTCCGTTCAAAATATCAATACCAGCTGATTTTTACTGTTGATTTTGCATTCCTGACAGAAAAAAAAAAACATTTAATAAATATCACCTTTTTTTAACCATAAATGTGAAGAACATGTATCAGAAAGTATGAAATTATATAGTATAATTATAATAAATATTAATACATAGAAATAGATAGATTAACAGTTCAACTTTTAGGAATATTGTGTTTGCTGTGAAACATGCACCAATGGAATGCACAAGAAGCTGAACATAGAATTTTGCTTACAAAAGACCCACTGACAAAAGTAAAGTATGAAAAGTCTTAGGGTAGGCATAAGAAATAAAAGAACCCAGTGGTCAGTCAGATGAGGGTTTTTTTTCACAAGGTTAATAGTTTTGAACACATCTGTCAAAGTTTTTACACAACTTCTCCAATGATGTTTGTGATGTAGACTATCATGCAAGAAAATGTGTACTTAAATATTGAAACTATGATTGTACTATACAACCACTGTCTTCAACCATTAATTGTGAATAATAGGAATTATAGATATGTTGTATATATAAAAATAGGAATTATATATTGTGGCATTATACACTATGGGATGTTCACACAGGTGATCAGGGTCTCTGGACATCTTTCTTCTGGTGTTCAAGTAGAAAGTTCTCTTTAATGTTCTAAGTTATTGTAACTGTGACCTTAAAGTGAGGACTGTTCCACAGGTTGTTGAACAAGTATGAAAAAAAAAATTGTTTAAACTCTTTTCAATAGAGATCTGTGAAGCTTAATGGTTTTTACAATTATCTTTAAAATATCCTAAAAAGGGGGCAATTCTTTTATTCTTATCATTCTTTTATTCTTATCAAAATGCCATTGTCTTGTAAATTAATGGCCAAAACATGTAAAAAGTTTTCTGTTTTTAGTTGAAAACGTTGTGTAAACTCCCCATAAATGTGTGGAGAAATCCTGCAAACGTCTTTAAATTAAACATGCATGGATCAATTGTTCACAATAAAATCTATAATAAGCATTTAGGGAACAAATTCATTTCTTTAAAATGACTTTAAAATGTTAAGAAATGAGATCACAAAAATAATCATTTATAAACAACTCTGACCACATAACTAGCAAATGAGTAAATATTAGAAATGTTTATTGAACAATTCGATCTTTATGATGACAAATGGAACAAGGCAAATTCTATTTCAGTACAAAAAATGGGGTTGTAGGAGAGGAAACATAGCAGTAGTATTTTTCTCTAGTCCATCCTGGCCTTCAGGGTGCGTGTGGTTATCTTATCCTTCTCACTGTGGAAAAAAAAAAAATACACCAATTAGCTCACTGAATTCAACTAGAAATGTAAAAATTAAAAACTTCATTGTCTTGAAATTCATTAATCAATCTGTACCATGCACTACTACAATCAATTCAACAATAAATCAAAAAAATATTGAATAAAGCAACTAAAAATTCTTAATGTTCATAAAGTTCAGGAACAATATGACAATCATGACATAATATTTTGTGCAGATTAAAATCAGTTAAGAGTTACAGATTGCCATAGTATAACTAAGGTTGATGACATCTGATAATATATTTACATGACATGAACAACGACTCCCATTCCAGACACTGCATCTCTGTCAACAGCGTTCAGCATGGCCTGTGAGATGGTCTCAAATAAATCCTCTGGTTTCTAGAGAACACAATCAACAGCACAAGTCCATGAGATTACCAGGCCGAGATCAGATAAATCAGCCTTCATGCTCAATACAGTTACGCAGTCTTGTTCTCCTCTACTTACCATGTCAGGTTCCCATAACGACTCACACATGCCATACATCTGCTCTGAGCAAGTTCCACTCACAACAAAGTCTTCTGTCACCATTGGGCATCCAATAAGGTCAAGGGAACAGATGAAGGGTTCAAAGGTCTTTGGGTCCAGACCAGCAATCACAGGCTCAATGTAGTATGGCCCAAACCTGAGACAAGGACATGACAGGTTGCAATTCTGTACAAAGTGCGCATGGGAATGTTCTATTTAGCAATGTTGCAGAGAAAGACAAAAGTGCTAAACATTACATATCAGTGTATCAAAACCCTGTTCCTGGAAACACATCGACAGTACACATTTTACAATCTCTTCCTAATCTAACATACCTGATTCAACCCATCAGCTCCTTAGTAGAGACATCAAGGTCTAAAATAAATGGGTCAAAATATGTACTGTTGGTGTGCTTCAGAAACAGGGTTGAATGACTGGATGACTGACAACATCTGATTATCTGATTTAGATTTTGACAGTGTTCTGTGCTTTTTAGCAGGTCTACAAGTACTGTCAACATTAGACTTGCCGATTTCTGCATTTAAACCGGTTATACCGGTATTATGCTGTAGTCACACTAGACTTTAAACACATGAAACTGCTACAGACGATGCAATGGTCACACTCTGCAGTCTTTTTTTAAAAACAGAACACTTACTACATCCAAAATGTAAAAATATGTATTTATTCTACTCTACTGTACTGTACTACAACCCTGCAGATTAAAATTTTGCATTCTTTTAATTTAGATAAGATCTAAATTAATCTTCTATTGGTCGCATGTCTTTCTGTGTTTTTGAAATTTAAACTCTGGAATGCCACGAAATTGCATGCACATTGATTAGTCATTATAACAACCCACGGACTAGTTGATTTTGAAAATATGTATGTTTGCAGGACCCTATTAGAAACTGGGTTTAGTAGGCCTAAATACTACAAAATATGAATTTGGATCAGTTGGGTTCCATAAGTAAAAATCCTATTAATTTTCTCCACAGGGGAATTGATTTTAAAGGGGTCATATGATGCTATTTTAAAGATCATTATTTTGTGTATTTGGTGTAACAGAATATGTTGACATGCTTTAATGTTCAAAAAACACATTATTTTTCAAATACTGTACATTATTGTAGGTCCCGGACTAGTTGATTTTGAAAATATGTATGTTTGCAGGACCCTATTAGAAACTGGGTTTAGTAGGCCTAAATACTACAAAATATGAATTTGGATCAGTTGGGTTCCATAAGTAAAAATCCTATTCATTTTCTCCACAGGGGAATTGATTTTAAAGGGGTCATATGATGGCTATTTTAAAGATCATTATTTTGTGTATTTGGTGTAACAGAATAACGTATAAACGTAAAAAAAGATCTACTGTGAGCTACGAGGTTGTTAATCGATAGTATATGCTGTTATTAAAGCAATCAGCCCACATTATTTCAACTTTTTTAAATAATTATGTTCAAAAGCAGAATTCCTGGTGAAAAACTACATTACCCATGATTCTGCTGAGAAATATCCACCAATCAGAGAATTGAGACAAGCTAATCCTACAAAAAGAACACTTTAGCACCCACCCACTCCCATGAAGCACTGTGAATAATAGTCAATAGTTTTATATTTCTCCATTGTTTTTAATTTGAGTGTGTAGTTTGCAATGCTTCATGGGATTGTAGTTTCTCTTCTTTATTAATTTATTTGATTTGATTTTCAAATACTTTGTTGCTTCAGACCAAAGTTTGTAATGTTGTGATTCACCTTGTAGCTATTTGGTTTCGTTTTAAGGCTTATAAATCTTAAACACTGCATCCAAATATGCCTACTTTCATAATATATAGCAGGTGAAGAAAAGTGTGTGAAAAAAATAGTATGTCCAAATTCATATTATTCGAAAAACATTAGGCTAAAAGTACCCCAAGTAAGATGACATACTACTTCTGTTAAAATTCTGTAGTGTGTATTCGATGGACACTTTACTATCCCATGGCAGTGAAGTGACACAACTGACACTGGTAGGTCACATGACAGTAACATCATGGTGGATATAGTACATCCAAATTTCATTCAAACTACCCGTATTTATACTATATAGAACATCATTTCTTAATGGAAGTGAAGTAAGTTTCAAAATAAATATTATACCTACAGTATGCAATTTCAGACACAGCTAGACTTTAAAATCCCTATGGGAAAAATACTTCCAGAGCAGGAAAAGTGGGTGGGCACTGTAGCACTCCATTACAGTTAAAGCAAACAAAAAAACAAAAAACAACAACGAATCAACACTGATTGAATGCATTTGTTGTTGCACTAATTCCCTTCCATTTCCAGCTATGGTTTTCTCTTTGGTGCCAACAGAGGCGGACAAAGTACACAACTCCATGTGAAAGTACAGATACTGCTGGTCAAATATTACTCCATTACAAGTTTATAGCACACACTCCATACAACCAAAGCTTATTATGCATGTGAAGTCCATTTAATTAACAAAGAAGTTCCTTATTAAAAAGCAATATAAACTGCCGGTTAGGACAAATTTTCTAACAATTTTCGACTGGAAAGAAGAGATGGCAAATGAGCTACAGTGTTAATATAGACGAATACATTCAACAAACACACGTAATTCTTCAAACGTGTTCACTTACCATGCTGGCAAATGTAAAAAGCAGGCACTAATATGAAGAACTATTTATACGATTTGATAATGTTATGCTGTAGACCGGGTTACACACAGTGACTACACACTTTCTTCCAAGCGCCGCTAGCTAGTCGTTCCTGCTGCTCACGTCATTTCCTCAAGTTCACGTCATTTCCTCCAGCCGCGGTTCCTACAGCGCCCCTTGCTGGACAAAATTCTCAGCTGAATCACTACACCACCTACTGTAACATTAAAAGCATGGAGAATTAAAATCGTTTTCGAATCCTGCCCATTTAAAAAATCGCACGGGAGAACTTGTTCCCCTTTTTAGGGATTGTGATTCATTTTAGACGGAAAACAACAAACGAGGTGTAGCTTACGGTAGGGGGCGGTAATGCGCTGTAATTCATTCTCACCCACAGGAGCGAGGACAGAAGAAAACAATGCTAAACAAAACCAAAAAATAAAATGCTCGGAGGATGGAGTCTTTAAATGCAAGTAACGTTAGCACGTTTCACAGCAAAATGTATCGGTTTATGAGTAGCCTGTAGTGATGGGAGAAACGAACCATTTCGAAGCGTCGAATCAATTGAATCAATTGCTTCGCAAAATGATTCACTGTTTTGAAGCGCTCGAAACAGCACACGCTGGTGACGCCTGCTGGTCAACGCTGTGTAAATGCAACAAAAACTCAGGCCAAAACATGCATAAAAACAGCTTTCACAAACCCAATGAAAATGCTTTCTTGAAAGTATAATACATTAAAAGTCAATCAAAATAATTTTGTCGCTAGATTTAGCGACTTTTCAGACCCCCTAGCGACTTTTTTCCAAAAAAGTGACTAGCGAGTCGCGACAAATCTAGCGACTTCTTGGACAAACCTTATGCCGAGTTCACACTGCACGATTTTAGCCCGATTTTTCACTCGCCGACAGGTTTTGCGAAATCACCGACAAATGCCCGAAATCGGAGGAAAATCGGTGCTCGTTCACGCGAGTGACAATCACGCAGTGTGAATTATCAAAGA
>NW_015667018.1:43493-48493 GCF_001515625.1 Sinocyclocheilus rhinocerous
ATACCCCCCCCCCCCAAAAAGGTCCTTTAACCAATATGTTGACCAGGACCAAACTAACATGTTTTCTTCTCCAGGGGACTGCAAGGCTACAGACCAGTGAGTCTTCTCCTTCCACCGGGTTTGTCTCATCTGTACAGAAACCTGAAGCTGTGGTTCGTGCCATGAAGGTGCACACATTTTTCAAACGTTATCAAACCAAATAGCATTTATGTAAAGCTGCAGTCTGTAACTTTTGGCGCTCTAGCGGTTAATAAACAGAACTCCGTGTGTCTTGCGGAAGAACATTGTAGCCGGAGCTACTTCTCTCTGTTTATGTCTGTCGAATCACGCAGGTACTGGGCTACTCCGCAGCGGTACCTACCCGAACCAGTCTAAATAGTCCAAATATAAACACTTATTATAGGTGTACCGTAGTGATTCAGGACAAGCCAAAAACACTGTTTGGAAAATGGATTCATGGTGTACTCGTTTATTATATAAAGTTTGTAAATTTTGAACGTAAAAAAACTGTCTTCTAAAGTCAAATCTAAAACCATACAGGCAATGTGGAGGAGTTTTTCCATTCTTTAGAGGGGTTTGTTAGTAGGTGCATTTTGGTAGTATTGTCTGTAGGGGGCTCTGCATCTGTTAACCACTGCATACACTCAATGTCCACTTTATTGGTTACACTTGTTCAACTGCTTGTTACCGCAAATATCTAATCAGCCAATCACATGGCAGCAACTAGGCATGTATACGGTCAAGACAGTCTGTTGAAGTTCAAACCGAGCATCAGAATGGGGAAGAAAGGAGATTTATGCCGAGTTCACACTGCACGATTTTAACCCGATTTTTCACTCGCCGACAGGTTTTGCGAAATCACCGACAAATGCCCGAAATCGGAGGAAAATCGGTGCTCGTTCACTCGAGTGACAATCACGCAGTGTGAATTATCAAAGACGCGATCTGAGGGAATCGCCGATGCGTCGCCGACACCCGTGAAATATTTGGCATGCTAAATATCTGGAGCTTCACAATCTGGCAATTCACAATTCACACCAACATGAATACAAAGAGTACATTTTTCTAAGAATTTGGTACACATTTTAAACTAGATATTCAAAATATTTTTTTGAATCCTCAACTCTGTCATTGACCTATAATTCATTTGTCTTTGATCATTTATTGCAGGACCTCAAAAGCCTCAGTATGGTGGGGGGAGACACATCGATTGCAACCTGGAAGTGGTATGTAATCATGGATGGGGCACTGTCTGGCTGCAGCCTTGCGCTTGCACTCTCAGACTTGCACTCTCAGACACTCTTCACCACCTGGCTACTGTTGTAAAATGTTGAGATATTCAAACAAAAAGTAATCAATAAATAGAACAAAATAAAAATGACTGCAAGTGACGTCGCTAGCGGAAGTGCAAGTGTCTGAGTGAGAGTGCAAGTCTGATAATGCAAGTCTGAGAGTGCAAGCGCAAGGCTGCAGCCAGACCCTCTTGAGATCCCCCTCAACCATTTCAAGTGTCCTCTTCTGCTCAGGACGCTCCTCCCATCAAGCAGAGAAAGGAAGAGGACTGGTTGACAGCCCTGCGGGAGATGGAAAGGAGAGAGAGAGATAGACGGGCCACAGCAAGAGAAGAAGAGCGAGACAGACGGGCTGCGGAGAGGGAGGCCGAAAAAGATCGAAGGTCTGTGGAGAGAGAAGAAGTGAGAGAGAGACAGGCGCTGGAGAGGGAGGAGAGGAGGGAACGAGAAATGTTTGTGAGACAGGAACGGTGGAAGAAAGAGATTCTGGCTAGAGAAGAAAGGCAGGAAAAGGACTACAGAGAAAGAGAAGCTGCTGCAAGAGAAGAAAGGCTTTTTAAGCTCCTTGAGACATTTATCGCCAACAAGTAAAACTGTTACTGATACAGTTACATTCCAAGAATTGCCTATTTTCTACTAATAAACCATTTTGCATTCCAATCATGCGTCTAGTTCTTTTGAATCAGAAGATTAGTAGTTAGTAGTAGATTAGTCTTTCACAAATGCAACAAATACAAATCATTTGGTATTATTATGCTAATTATAATAAACCAAAAAGCCCAAATCAACACGACATGATTAAATAATTTATTATTGAACAAATCCAACAGATAGCAACACATTAGACAAAAATCAATATACCCACAAAGCAGCAGACACAGAAATATCAAATGCCTGTTGAGCTTTTACATTCGGAATACAAGGGTATGAGACATTCAATTAATACTCTATTGACTATTTTAACACCAAATGTTATGTAGAAGAATTTGTGACGTTTCTGTAAAAAGGTTATAGTGTATTTTAGAGTCAGTTTAAGCATTAGTTGAATTACACTGAGGTTAACAGAAGAACAACACCAACATAATCAGGACAACAGCAGGGAAGATGCTTAGAATATTTCTATTTAAATATATTTCTATTTTTTAAATATTTATAATATTCAATGACGTTTTCCAGTTTTGTTCCCACTGAAATTTGGCAGGTGCTTTGAATTTGTCTTTGCAAACAAACATTTGGCAAAAACTTGGCATCAATATCATACAAGCATCTTTATATTTCTGAAAATATAGCATTTATAATATTTATTCTAAATATCTATTTTTTATATAACCCTTTAAAATAAAGTTTAGTAGATGACAAATATTTAGAATACATCTATATAATTAAATACTGAGATTTTGTAGTTATATGATTTTCACAGAATGCTTTAAAATTACATCATTTATCTCACTAAAGACTGAATGGTTATAATTAGCTTTCATTGGTGTGTAGAATTATGCACAGTGCTTCATAAATGTATATTAATTGCAAAGGATGTCCCATGATAGCTTAAAATGCTTTAACTCTTGTGGTCAAGAGTTCACAAAAAAAATCAAGTTAAAGTTATTGAAGAAACATAATCACAGGATTTCTTTTTCCACTTCTTGTTAAACTAGCACAGTATTAAACTGTTACATCCTGAAGCTGGACATTCTCAAACGTGAGACTCATCCAGATCCAGGTCAACAGGGGACAAGGGGAGCGGAGACAGAGCATGGGGTGTGAGCAGCGAGGTCAGGAGTGGGTTCTCCGTGCCACGGTCCTCTCCTGCACCAGGGGAGGTGTCCGTGTTTTGCAGAAGCCCAGTGGTCTCCTCATCCTCGGGACTTTCTCTGATCTGGGTTGGGGCCAGTCGGGATGGTGTACTCAGGACGGGGAGGGGAGGAGGAAGAGGGGAGCAGGCTCTAGAAGTGGAGCTTGAGGCAGCAGAGGGAGTTGGAGAAAGACTGCTTCTTACACTCCCCTGATCTTTCCTGTCTTTATTCTCATACTGAGAGCAAAATAAAGCAAGCGTTATATAAGCCGTCAAATTCAGAGGTATAAATGGCTACATTCAATTTTAAAGACATGATGTCTCCACTCAACACTCATGCAATACAATAATCAACACCCAAACATACATAATAGAACCTTTCATATCCAAACTAGCACTTACCCAGCTAACAGGGACATTCTCAGAACTTCCGTAACGTTCTGGCAAGGTTCTCTCTAAGTTATAAGCAAATGCTCTTCTGGTAACTTTATTTGGTCTTAACAATGATCTTAAACCGTTAGCACACAAAAACATTATCTATACATAGTTCATGGAATATTTTTCTGAAACGTTTTAGTTAGATGTTTGTCTAACATTTTTTTAAATGTAACTACTTGTTTCAGAATGTTCAGAGAACATTCAAATGTAACATTCCCATGATGTACACAAAATGTTCCCTTAATGTTTACATAACCAAGAAAAACATTTCGAAAACATTTAAAAAACTGGACATCCATAACATTTCTGTTTCATTGATTAATGGGAATGTTAACAAAATGTTCTTACAACATATTTTCGTTAGCTGGGTATAAACTTTGTCATTTTAACCCCTTAACTGTCACCGTCCCACCTGTGGGGCGCTTGGCACTCTCTTTTTTGTTGTCCTTTTTCTCTATCAAATCTTTTAGTAGTCTTTTAGTAATCATCATAAATCATTTGAAAGCTTAGAAGTCCAAGATTCATCCTGTGAAAACCATTTTGAAATCGGACATTGCGTTACCATGGAAATGGTACTTTAAAATCTTTTGGCGGTCTCCTCCCCCTTAGTGGGCGGTGTCAAATGTCATATTACAAAATGCATTACGCTCTTTTACAATCAAAACTTTTTATAATCTTGACAAAAAACATATCATTGGAAAGGTCTGAGTCTCAGGATTCCACATTTGGTTATTTTGAGATAGAAGTAATATCTCAATGACAGAGAAATTTAGACATTTGTGACAGAAAAATGCATAAAAAAAGAATTTAAACTACCATAACTTTTTGATACTTTGATACTTTTTTTAAAAATTCCACTTTTGCGATAATCTGCTGATTTTCTTCTTTAAAAAGAGACCAAACTTATGTATGTATTCCAACGTGTTCATAAATTACAACAATTTAAGTTTGGATAGTGCACCTGCATGCCTATTTTAAAAAATGGGGGATGACAGTTAACTAAGGATGTGTGCAACCAACAACTCTGCAAGATTTCATTGAAACAAAGTGTTCTTATGAATGACAGTGGGGTAAAATCAGACCTGTGGCCATGCTGGTTTGTGCTGGGCAGTTTTGATGCTAGGTGATGAGGACTCTGATGTGGCAGAAGGAGAGTGTCCTCCTGCAGCATGGCTCAGCCTCCCAACCTCTGTGAGCCCTGGTAGGCCGCTGCTGGGGCTGGGAGTGGCAGTGGGAGATCTGCCAGGCGGTTCCTGCTGGGTCTCAGTAAAAGTGACAGACCTCTTTTGGTCACCATGAGCTGAAGAAAAGATGAGAGATTCATTAGACTCTAGAAATTCATTAGTATACATTATTACTTCATGCAGTTTACTGGGAATCAAATTCACAAAATTGGTTTTGTTAGCACTATACACTACAGTTTGAACTATAAGAACCTCTACCTGGTTCTCATAGTGGCCATCTGAGCGGATGCAATT
>NW_015667018.1:52215-63587 GCF_001515625.1 Sinocyclocheilus rhinocerous
GCTATAAACACACACACAGATATATATATATATATATATATATATATATATATATTATTATTATTATTATTATTATAAGGTTCATGTTTAATGTTAAATCTTCTGCACACAGGCGTCACTGATATTCATTTCCTTTTTTAATGTAGTTACACAAACAACACGAACCCCTGTCCAGTGGTTTACTCTTAGGCTGAATGTTCCTGCGGGTTGTTGAGAGTCTGGCTCCCTGACGTCCACGAGACTCATCCTGCACCCTCTGTATAGACAGCAGGGGTCGCCGTAGCTACAAGACACAGTGCCTCAATTTTATGCCTTGACATAATACACCGAATGCAAAAAATAAGACTGTGTTCTGAGCGCTCACCTGCCTAAGTCCTCTCTTACGACCGAGTGGTGGCTGGATGAGCAGATTCTGCTGTCCTGGTTCACTCTGCACGCTAGCAACCCTGAAGGACAGACACACAAATGGAGCTGATGAGCTCAAACTGCCCGAAGAGCTGAACACAATCCCTGTTAAATCCTCCTAATAAATTGGAGAGTTAAGAGGAAATGTGTCCCATCCACAAATCCCCATCAGTCCATAGCCCTCCACCAATGAAACACAGGGACAGGGACGAATCAAGAAAGCATGAATCACAGGTCAGAACCTGCAATGTCATCCACAAAAAACAAAGGGGAATAGAGAAGCTGGTATAGCAGTATGAGCAGGAGGATGTGAACATCCTATATGAACTAAGCCATTTTGTAAAATTTGCAGAATTTGTCAGATTCATCTGATGTCAGATCAGAAAAAAGACATTTCTTCATGTCTAATTATCTACTTTACACCTGCTAGACCATACTTCCCAGCCCCACAGATTGGCCCCCCAGAGAGGAACTCCAATTTGAGCAGCAAAAAGCCTGAAACATGAGTGGACACCATGACACCATGAGGCTCGCTGGAGATGACATGAGTACCACATAGTGATTAAACGTAGACGGGCATCATTGTCCCTAGCCAAGAGAGAAAGAAAGACAGAAAGAAACAGTGACTTGGAGTGGATGAGAAGAGAAAGAGAGAGAGATCCTAGTGAGGAATCAAGTTGGATGTGATGAACAGGGAAGGCAGGCCCAGCCCTGGCACACAGATGGTGAGACACTGCCCACACAGGGCCAACACACTGTACCTAGACAGGTTACCCTCCTCCAGAAGCCCCTGGGATTCATCTAGCACATTGGGTTCACTGTAGAGTTGGGCAGGGAACAAGATTAGGGGAATAATAAGAGAGACATGCAACCCCCCAGCTGTAGATCAGCCCTCTCTTAAAGGGAAAGATATGGTAAGATTGGATAAATAAGGTTGTTATAGACAGTTTTCGGTCTGAAGGAGCTTTAGTTTTGAAGAAGGGTGTTTGTTTACCTGTGACTGGGCAGCATGGTGCTAATGCCTGGTTCAGGCTGAGTGGCAGCTGACACCGTGGCGTGACTGGAGAAACGCCGCTGGGAAATAAGTCTGGGGAGGAAAGCTTCGTGCTCACTTACCACGCTGGGGATGCTGATGGAGTCATCTGAAAGCAACAGAGTAAAAGTTAACATGGATCATTCAACATTAAAATGCATCTACAAAATTACTCTGCAATAAAACCCATCAATTTTACATTAAACTTGCCATGCAGCAATTAAGTCATTTTTAAAGATAATTTTATGCAAGGTCATACAAGGTGACTGCTTTGATAGTACACCTTTGGTTAATATTCCCTACACTAACAGGTAAACAGTGCCTCAATTTTATGCCTTGACATAATACACCGAATGCAAAAAATAAGACTGTGTTCTGAGCGCTCACCTGCCTAAGTCCTCTCTTACGACCGAGTGGTGGCTGGATGAGCAGATTCTGCTGTCCTGGTTCACTCTGCACGCTAGCAACCCTGAAGGACAGACACACAAATGGAGCTGATGAGCTCAAACTGCCCGAAGAGCTGAACACAATCCCTGTTAAATCCTCCTAATAAATTGGAGAGTTAAGAGGAAATGTGTCCCATCCACAAATCCCCATCAGTCCATAGCCCTCCACCAATGAAACACAGGGACAGGGACGAATCAAGAAAGCATGAATCACAGGTCAGAACCTGCAATGTCATCCACAAAAAACAAAGGGGAATAGAGAAGCTGGTATAGCAGTATGAGCAGGAGGATGTGAACATCCTATATGAACTAAGCCATTTTGTAAAATTTGCAGAATTTGTCAGATTCATCTGATGTCAGATCAGAAAAAAGACATTTCTTCATGTCTAATTATCTACTTTACACCTGCTAGACCATACTTCCCAGCCCCACAGATTGGCCCCCCAGAGAGGAACTCCAATTTGAGCAGCAAAAAGCCTGAAACATGAGTGGACACCATGACACCATGAGGCTCGCTGGAGATGACATGAGTACCACATAGTGATTAAACGTAGACGGGCATCATTGTCCCTAGCCAAGAGAGAAAGAAAGACCGAAAGAAATAGTGACTTGGAGTGGATGAGAAGAGAAAGAGAGAGATCCTAGTGAGGAATTAAGTTGGATGTGATGAACAGGGAAGGCAGGCCCAGCCCTGGCACACAGATGGTGAGACACTGCCCACACAGGGCCAACACACTGTACCTAGACAGGTTACCCTCCTCCAGAAGCCCCTGGGATTCATCTAGCACATTGGGTTCACTGTAGAGTTGGGCAGGGAACAAGATTAGGGGAATAATAAGAGAGACATGCAACCCCCCAGCTGTAGATCAGCCCTCTCTTAAAGGGAAAGATATGGTAAGATTGGATAAATAAGGTTGTTATAGACAGTTTTCGGTCTGAAGGAGCTTTAGTTTTGAAGAAGGGTGTTTGTTTACCTGTGACTGGGCAGCATGGTGCTAATGCCTGGTTCAGGCTGAGTGGCAGCTGACACCGTGGCGTGACTGGAGAAACGCCGCTGGGAAATAAGTCTGGGGAGGAAAGCTTCGTGCTCACTTACCACGCTGGGGATGCTGATGGAGTCATCTGAAAGCAACAGAGTAAAAGTTAACATGGATCATTCAACAATAAAATGCATCTACAAAATTACTCAGCAATAAAACCCATCAATTTTACATTAAACTTGCCATGCAGCAATTAAGTCATTTTTAAAAATAATTTTATGCAAGGTCATGCAAGGTGACTGCTTTGATAGTACACCTTTGGTTAATATTCCCTACATTAACAGGTAACCAGTAACACTACTTACAGTAACACAAATATCTAGCTCAGTCTTGAATCTCTAGATAATGCAGGCTGATAGGTCCTTTACATCTGCTAGCAATCATATGATTTACTACATGGCACATGCTGATTCTGCAGCCAATGAGATCCCTTGCTCAACATTTAAAAAGTTTGGTTCAGTGTTCGCTGTAAGCTGGTCCTACAGTGCACTCTGAAAGTTGCAGTAAACATGTAAGCTGGTCACTACAGTTGCTCTGAAACCCTCCACCTCCCTCAGCTCCACCTGTCTAGATCTGCTCGAAGATTTATGTATGTCTATTCATGCATTATAGTATGAGTCATATATATGGCATATATATATATATATATATATATATATACATACATATATTTATGAACAGACTGTTATTTTAAGTCAAATCTTTTCAAAGAACAGGTTTATGAAGAAAGTGATGTCATTTGGATTGACATGAGGGTGAGTAAATGATGACAGAATTTAAATGTTTTGAGTGAACTAGTTTTTAAGAAGAATCCAAAGAGGATGAATCACACACTTTCCTCCTCTTCCTCATCGGTACACCGACTGAGTGTGTCCTGTGAGGGCTGGCGTGAGGGTTGGCTCTCTTGCTCCCAGACAGTTCCTGTACCGGTGTTTGAGCGGGACATGGTGGCCAGACTCAACCTGTATGCAGAGGTGGATGTGCCAACGGTACTGATGGAAGTCTTTCCTTGGTATGCTGAAAAAAAGGGAGAGATAAAGCCCAGTTTTAATCCCAATTTAAACCACAAAACCTGAATACCTGACAGAGAATCACGTACATGTAGACTGCACATTTTGTCTCTTTTGTCTGACACATCAAACATAGATGAAGCTACTCATAGATGAGTCAATAACTAGATATATCCTTTGTAGATAATGTGTAGATAATGTGGTTGCAAAAAAAAAAGACATTATTGTGTAACCTAACAACAAGCCATATATAACAAAGTAAGTGAAGTGGAGTGCATTAACAGGAAAAAATCTGCTTTCTGGAACTGTGATCGGTTGCAACTGAAAAACAGCTCAACCAGCTGCTTCGGGTGGCCCGAAGGCGACAAAAATACATTATTGAGGAGAGCTTTGCCACATCAATCTATAAAAGACTGTGGGATTCAGTGAAAGCTATTCAGTGAACTAGCAGGAGACTTTTCATTCCCATGGAACAACTTCATAAAGAGAATGAATTAAATTAATTTTATTGTATTGTGTATTGTATTTTATTACAGCCTTTCTGCTGAAGACTTTTGCAAAGGAACTGACCCCAGAAAACGAGCCAGTTGAACATTAACCCTATCCTGATCAAATGGTATCACTCTTTCTTAGATCAACACCCTCTCAGACCCAAAAATATCGCACACAGGTGCTCCTCAGGGTTGCATGAGCTCGCCTGTACATTTTACACACTACACTAATGACTGTGTAAGCTCACACATGGGGAATTACATCTTTCAATTTTCAGATGATACAGCCACCCTGAGCCTACTGTACAAAGAGAGTGATCCATCTATCTATCACTGAAGAAGAACTTTGAACAGTGGTGTGATGCCAATAAATGGATTTTAAATGATAACAAAATGGAAGATATGGTGTTTGACCACAGAGCAGTCGGTGTTCATAGTCCTGTTGTTATTCATGACACTCAAATTAAACCAACATTCCTATAAGTACCTTGGCATCCATATTGACAACATGCTTATATGTCAGATTCATGTTGACAATTTATGTGCTAAACTCCAACAAAGACTGCACTTCTTGAGAAGACTCAGACTGTATGGTGTCAACGAAAAAATCATGACTGTGTTTTATCAGGCTATTCTGGAGAGTCTAATCAGGTACGAGATCCAAGCTTGGTATGGTAACCTCTCTGTACAATTAAAAAACAGACTTTCTTACATTGTCCAGACTGCCATGAAAACTGTGGAGCTGAAAGATCATCCATCGCTCCAAACATTATTTGAGCAGTCTGTGTACAGAGGGGCTCACAAGATACTGTCTGATCCTTCTCACATCTTACATCCTGAATATGTGCCTCTGCCTTCAGGAAGAAGGTACAGAGTGCCCAAATGACGACTCAACCGGTTCAAAAGCTCTTTTGTGCCTGCCTCCATTAGAATTTTGAATGGCATTGATGGCATGATTTGTTTCTGGTCAGCACTGATTATCTAACATTACATAATGTTTTATACTATTTCTTCTTATTTACTGCTAGTTATTGTTAATTATTTTTGATTCTATGGTTTATGAAGCAACTACTTGTGCAATAGTGGTTTTTCAGTTGTGCAATGTGACATCTGCTATACCTGTCTACATGTCCTGCTCCCCTGTATGGTATGGTTTATGTGAGATATACTGTATGTGATTTAGTTATTTATGTGTGATTTGTTTGTGCAGCATGTACTAAGCACAAGAAAAATTTCCCCTAAGGGGACAATAAAGTATATTGTATCATATTGTATTTCAGGTCTTGGAGTCTCTACTAATGAGCTGAACATGTGTGATTAAGGAGACATGCAAAATGTTCACTGTTGGGGGGCTCCAGGAACGTGGTTGAGAACCACTGTATTAACCCATAGTTAAGGATGACCTGGGGTTAACAAAGTGTGACCAATTTTACTGAGAGATTTTTGAGAGATAAACTTTTGTTTTCTAGGTAATATCCCGATAAAGCCCGTTCTCACCGGAGCCGCTGTGCACAGCCTCTTTCAGGATCTTGAGCTCGTTGCTGAACTCAGCAAACAGAGAGCTCTTGCAGAGGGACCGCGGGATGAAACGACGCTCTAGTTGCTCTGCAATATGGTGACGGGCCGTGATCTCCTCCTGAGACTCAGCTGGTTGGGTTAACAGCTGAAAGTAGAGACATGAAGACTTTTTCATGAATATGAATTAAATGAGCAACTGATACATCACCAAGGCTGATAAATTGGCCGATACTCGGAACTGTTTTAATTGTCAGTATCATTATGACTGATTAATGTGGTGTGCATTATATCCAAACGGTGTGAACTGATAGTGGTCAAGAGACTCAATTGATTGGATCACTGGATCGATGTTGTTTGCTAATTAATAATATACACTACAATATTCCATTGTGACAATTTTCCAGTTGTCACTTTCTGTTTCATGGTGACTTTAAAATTATATAATAAGTAGTCATTTTAGTGCAGCAGTGTTGAACGTGTTATTTACTAACTTAAAATAAATGTGTGATACCATACATATCACTTTATATCAGCCACCCTTCAAGATACCGATATTGGCTATTAAAAACCCATATCGGTCGATCACTAATAGAGAATTCAAAAAGGTAGCACATATCCTCAAAATCTGCCCACCTTGCACTGTATGAAGGGGCGCAGTAGAATGAAGATTGGAATTCTTGTGCGCACTATGAAGTCAATGAAATCCCAGAAAGCCAGACCGCCAACTTTACGCAGGGCCATTTCCTTGACCTGTAGACTCAGCTTGTACCATTGATTACCCAACTGTCGCTCAAAGCAAATTAAGACCACCTTCAGAGCTAGAGAGAGCAGATTAAAAAAAAATTATAAAATGTACAGACATCTTTTAAATATTTTTTCTTATATCACCATCCAACCCTCTCTAGGGCTCTAGTACCAAGATAAGCTGCTTGGCTGGTGGATTCAGCCAGTCCCTCTCTACGCAGGTCTTTCCCAGTGTCCCCTGGGGTAGAGCAGTGGGCAGGGGATGCGTCCAGAACAAAGTTCTTACTGCGGGAAGTGCTGATAATGCGTGGAGGTAACAGGATGTTAATGACTGTCTGCAAAAGTAGAAATACCTCCGGCTGCTCCAGGTTAGGGCTGTCTGTGAAGGGAAAACATAAATAAACATTGTAAATTACATTCAATTGCATTATGAATTTAAGCATATTTAAATTCCTGGTTATGTTTGTTCTCTAAGGCAGACCTTTACTCCCTGAGCCCACAGTCAATATAAATGGAATCAAGAGGTTAAGCAGCATCCCCTCTCGTCTCTCTTGATTGGTGAAAGGGGAGATCACATGACTGAGAGGAAAATCATCCTTTAAAGCCTAAATTTGGAGGAAGACATTAAACATGTGCATATGATTATAGGCAGAAATATGTCAATGAACTGATATGCACAGTAGAATTATCTATAGGAAGGAACAGATTATACCTGGATCTGCATGGCAACCAAACGCACAACCGCTGTACTGAAGGGAAGAGGAGGAGACAGGTACGGACTCAAATGCAACAAGGGAAGTCCATCTGCCACACTAGATGGCCCCACAACCCCCATCACCTAAACACATACATCTTTATGTAAACACATACACATCACACAAAGGATATCACCAGCGGTGGGTGTTTGGGACTCACCAGGTTGACACAGACGTTGATTAGAGATCGCAGGTGAGGGAGGAAGGAAATGATTGGCTGCCGATGAAGTGTCAAACAAATCCCTTCAATCAGACTGCTAGCTGCCTCCCACTCCACCTGCCTCCTGAAAACAACACACAGACTTCAACTTTCAAAAGACAAACATCAACAAGGTATCATACATTAGGTTCCCTGTCGATACTTCGCTCATACTGTGCTTGCTACTTGCTAAAGACGCTATGGGAAAAAGCCTTTTTTCTCCTGAACTGAAGCCTTTTTTCAATCACGCAGTGAAACTGCATGGCCATTGGTTTGTGCAGTGCATTAAAAAACGAATCAATGGCCCGGCAGCGGTGCTGCACAAGCCTATGGCGACAAAGCCCGCCAGAGCCTGCCAGAATGGGCGGAGCCATCTGGCTATATAAGCGGGCGTTCGCCACAGGATTCTCAGGTTACTTTGACTGAAGTGACGACTGAGTCGTGCGACTACATAGCACGGCTAGCAACGCAGTACTCGTTCCCGTATCTCAGGGAACCAAGAACGAACCAATGGCTAGGCAGCGGAGCTGCACGAGCCTATGGCGGCGAAGCCCGCCAAAGTCCGCCAGAATGGGCGGGGCATCTGGCTATATAAGCGGGCGTTCGCCACAGGATTCTCAGATTTCTTCTCCTTCAGCGACGACTCTACGCTCAACGCTGATCCCGAAAGCCTTCTCGCCGTTGACACGCCTCGCAGCTGATCCCGAAAGCCTTCTCGCCGTTGACACGCATCGCAGCAGCTTCGGTCCTGTTCCCCTGCCGCCATCCGGCGCTTCTAAAAGAGCAAATTGGCGTTGTTGCAAATGCCACGCCGTTACTGCGGTTCGTGCAGGGCTCCCCTCCACGCCGATGACGGCCATGCGGAGTGCGTTTCCTGCTTGGGGAAACCCCATGCGGTAGCCGCTCTCACGGGAACTGATTGTTCTCATTGTGAGAACTTCAGTCTCGCCTCTCTTCGCTCACGGATCGCTTTCTTTTCAGAGAGTGGCTCCGCCCCTCGCGCCCTCCCGTTTTCTTCCTCCCAGGGACCTGTGAGGAAAAAACAGCGGGACAGAGGACTTGAGCGTTCGAATGCGGATGAGCTCACGTCGGCCCAGATCCCGCGTGCCTCGCCCTCGCCACAGAGAGAGGATTCACCCGTCTTCTTTTCCCAGCCTGACCAGCATCCCTCTGCCAGCATGAGCGATCTGGTCTCGTTTGGGGGGAGTGAGGACGAGCTGCCTGATGACAGCATGTCATTGGCAGCCTCGGACGGCTGATCCCGAAAGCCTTCTCGCCGTTGACACGCATCGCAGCAGCTTCGGTCCTGTTCCCCTGCCGCCATCCGGCGCTTCTAAAAGAGCAAATTGGCGTTGTTGCAAATGCCACGCCGTTACTGCGGTTCGTGCAGGGCTCCCCTCCACGCCGATGACGGCCATGCGGAGTGCGTTTCCTGCTTGGGGAAATCCCATGCGGAAGCTGCGCTCACGGGAACTGATTGTTCTCACTACGAGAACTTCAGTCTCACCTCTCTCCACTCGCGAATCGCTTTCTTTTCAGAGAGTGGCTCCGCCCCTCGCGCCCTCCCGTTTTCTTCCTCCCAGGGACCTGTGAGGAAAAAACAGCGGGGCAGAGGACTTGAGCGTTCGAATGCGGACGAGCTCACGTCGGTCCAGATCCCGCGTGCCTCGCCCTCGCCACAGAGAGAGGATTCACCCGTCTTCTTTTCCCAGCCTGACCAGCATCCCTCTGCCAGCATGAGCGATCTGGTCTCGTTTGGGGGGAGTGAGGACGAGCTGCCTGATGACAGCATGTCATTGGCAGCCTCGGACGCAGAGGAGCTGTCGGGCTCAGTTACAGATCCCGCCCCCTTGCCGTCGTCCACGCCCAGCGCCGCCAAAGCCGGGATGGATGCCGAACTTCTCCGTATCCTCTCGAAGGCAGTCGAGGAGCTGGGTTTGGAGTGGTCTCTACCAGAGGAGCCCTCTCGCAGCCGTCTGGACGAGTGGTTCCTGCCGGGCGCCGTCAGGCCCCTCTTCAGCGCTCCTCTCCATATTTCCAAGGAGGTTCATGACGAGCTCACCAAATCATGGCGCGCTCCCTATTCCGCCCACCTCTATACTTCTATTTCATCCGCCCTCACCTCTATTGACGTCGCTGAAGAGAAGGGATACGAGAACCTGCCTCACCTGGATGAGCCGGAGGCCACGCATCTCTGCCCACCCACGGGTATTGGATGGAAGGCAAAGGTCCCCCATCCATCCAAGCCGTGTAGGACCACTTCAGCACTCGCTGGACACGCCTACTCGTCGGCTGGACAGGCGGCTTCGGCGCTCCATTCTATGGCGGTCCTCCAGGTCTTTCAGGCCAAGATCCTCGCCTCCACGGAGGAGTCTGGCCTGGACCCCGCGACTCTCAGGGACCTGAGGAGCGCGACTGACCTGGCTCTGCACGCCACCACGACCACCGCTCAGGCAATTGGGAGATCGATGGCCAGCCTTGTGGTGCTCGAGCGCCATCTATGGCTAACACTAACGGAACTCAAGGACGCGGATAAGGTCCCCTTCCTTGACACCCCGATCTCTCCCAACGGCCTCTTCGGACCGGCGGTCAAAGGGTTCGCCGAGCACCTCACGGAGGCACAGAAGTCGTCCCAGGCCATGCAACACTTCCTGCCAAAGCGCTTCAACGCCGCTGCTGCTCCTAGTCACCCTAAGTCTACGCCGACTCAGCAGCCCGCGAAGCCAGCGCCTGACGCCCCTGCCGTTCAGCCTGCCAAGACTCAGCAGACACGAGGGCGTTCCCGCTCGGCCAGACGCTACCCCTTTCCTAAGTGCCAAGGACCCCGACCCAAGGTAGCGTTGGACCCGGCGCCTCCGGCGTCTTCCTGATCTGCAAGACAGGAAGAGGATGGGGCCAGGTCTCGCTGCAGCCGGACCACCCCCCAAGCGACCTCTCTTAAGCCTCCTATCACCCCGTTCAACCCTGGGTGCAGAGGGAAATGTGTTTGTTAAGAGGATGGGGCCAGGTCTCGCTGCAGCCGGACCACCCCCCAAGCGACCTCTCTTAAGACTCCTATCACCCAGTTCAACCCTGGGTGCAGAGGGAAATGTGTTTGTTGTGAACTCTGGGCCCGTTCAAGCCCCCAAGCAACCAACCGCTGTTATAGCGGGAAAAATAAAACACATACACTTTCAAAAAGAGAGCAAATTTCCTCTTCCATTTCCCACGAGTGCCCTGCCTTCGGGCAGCCAGTAACTCGAGCTAATCCAACCCCTAACCACGCGGGCCGAGGCCTGGCAGGCCATCCCTGGAGTGTCAAATTGGGTTATGGGGATAATAAAATGAGATTATTCACTCCAATTCACTCAAAGACCCCAGCGCTTCAGCGGTGTGGTCCCCACCCTGCAAAGCAGGGATGCTCACGTCCTGCGCTCAGAGGTGATGAATCTGCTTGCAAAAGGAGCTGTAGAAACGGTTCCTCCAGCTCAGAGCGAGACGGGCTTCTACAGCCGTTACTTCCTCGTCCCAAAAAGGGATGGTGGCCTCCGGCCCATCCTCGATCTCAGACACCTGAATCACGCCCTCATGAAAAGGTCATTCAGGATGACTACGCTGAAACAGATCCTCGCGCAGATTCGCTCAGGGGACTGGTTCTTTTCTCTGGACCTGAAAGATGCATACTTTCACATCCAGATAGCCCCCCGTCACAGACGATTCTTGAGATTCGCCTTCGAGGGAGTGGCTTATCA
>NW_015667018.1:64500-65139 GCF_001515625.1 Sinocyclocheilus rhinocerous
CCCAAGCAACCAACCGCTGTTATAGCGGGAAAAATAAAACACATACACTTTCAAAAAGAGAGCAAATTTCCTCTTCCATTTCCCACGAGTGCCCTGCCTTTGGGCAGCCAGTCACTCGAGCTAATCCAACCCCTAGCCACGCGGGCCGAGGCCTGGCAGGCCATCCCCGGAGTGTCAAAGTGGGTTATGGGGATAATAAAACTAGGATACTCACTCCAATTCGCTCGAAGATCCCTGCGCTTCAGCGGCGTGGTCCCCACCTCAGTAGAAAGCAAGGACGCTCACGTCCTGCGCAGCGTCTCCAGCACTACAGCTGGGCCTGCTTTGTATGCGACCCCTTCAGTGCTGGCTGAAACCGTGGGTTCCATCACATGCGTGGTATCACGGACGCCTACATATCAGGGTGAGCCAGGCCTGTGTGACAGCCCTGGCCCCTTGGACGGACTCCGAATCGTGCCCTTATGAAAAGGTCGTTCAGGATGACTACGCTGAAACTGATCCTCTCGCAAATCCGCTCAGGGGACTGGTTCTTTTCTCTGGACCTGAAAGATGCATACTTTCACATCCAGATAGCCCCCCGTCACAGATGATTCTTGAGATTTGCCTTCGAGGGCGGGGCTTATCAGTACACGGTCCTTC
>NW_015667018.1:65189-95073 GCF_001515625.1 Sinocyclocheilus rhinocerous
AGCCCCCCGTCACAGACGATTCTTGAGATTCGCCTTCGAGGGAGTGGCTTATCAGTACACGGTCCTTCCCTTCGGGCTGTCCCTGGCTCCCCGTACTTTTACGAAGTGCATGGACGCAGCTCTTTCCCCACTGAGGCAGACGGGAATCCACATTCTCAATTACCTCGATGACTGGCTCGTGCTGGCCCAGTCAGAGGCAGAATCGACAACACACAGGACCCTCCTCCTCAGCCACTTAGAGCACCTGGGACTCAGGGTCAACTTCGCCAAGAGCATGCTGCTCCCCAGTCAACGAATACCGTTCCTGGGGGCAATTTTCGACTAAGCTCAAATGAGAGCTGTAGTCGCGCCTGAACGTGCTCTGGTCATGTGGAAACTCGCGGCCTCCTTCAAAAGCGGTGCCGCTCGCCCTCTCAAAACGTTTCAGAGGATGCTGGGCCTCATGGCCGCAGCGTCTCCAGCACTACAGCTGGGCCTGCTTTGTATGCGACCCCTTCAGTGCTGGCTGAAACCGTGGGTTCCATCACATGCGTGGTATCACGGACGCCTACATATCAGGGTGAGCCAGGACTGTGTGACAGCCCTGGCCCCTTGGAAAGACTCCCGCTGGATGGAACAGGGCGTGGCCATGGGAATGGCTTGCAGGAGGAAAGTTGTCACGACAGATGCCTCCAACAAATGTAGGGGTGCGCTGTGCGAGGGCAAACTGACTTTCAGCCATTGGTCGAAAGCGGAAAAAAGGGCTTCACATCAACTGCTTGTCAGTTCTTCCTGCCAGTCCTGAAAGGACACCATGTGCTAATCCACTCGGACAACATGTCTTTGGTATCTTACATAAATCATCAAGGAGGCCTCTCCTCGAAGCGCCTCTTCATTCTGGTAGAGCGCCTTCTGGAATGGGCTCAACTCAACCTGCGCTCACTAAAAGCAGCGCACATACCGGGCATATTGAACCAGGGAGCAGACATGTTATCACAGAGCAATGTCCCCTCAGAGGAGTGGATGCTCCATCCGCCGACGGTTCAGACAATCTGGGAGATCTTTGGCAAGGTCGAGGTAGACCTCTTTGCCTCAGAAGACAACTCTCATTGCCCAATTTATTATCCTCCTTTACGCATTTCACCCGATCACCTTGATCCCACAGGTAATCAGGCGAATCAGGGAGCATGGACACAGGGTTCTCTTGGTGGCCCCCCTCTGGAAGAACCAACTTTGGTTGTCAGAGCTAATGCGGCTGCTGGTAGCAGCCCCCTGGCCCATTCCATTGAGAAGGGATCTCCTCTCTCAAGCGAACGGGACAATATGGCACCCTCGACCCAAACTGTGGGCCCTGCACCTTTGGCCGCTCGATGGGAGCCTACAAGCCTCCCAGAGCGAGTTTTAAACACTATTTTGGAGGCTAGAGCCCCACCTACAAGATACCTCTATACCCTTAAGTGGTCTATTTTCTCTGCTTGGTGCTTAAACCACGGCGAAGACCCATCTACCTCTGACCTATCAGTGGTTTTGTCATTCCTACAAGAGCTGCTGGATAAGGGACGCTCCCCATCCACGCTCAAAGTGTATGTAGCAGTTGTCCGCTTCTTGAGAAGGGCCAGGAGACTGAATCTGCCTTGCCCCCTACATGGGATTTGCCTACTGTGCTGAGGGCCCTCCTTTCGAGCCACTACAGTCTACGAACCTTAGGTCACTGTCGCTAAAGACTGCTCTGCTTCTAGCACTAGCATCGGTAAAGCGAATAGGAGATCTGCAAGTGCTTTCCATTAGCCCTGCCTGCCTGGAATTCAGGCCCAATGACTCCAAAGTCGTCCTGAAACCAAGGCATGGTTATACACCCAAGGTGCTCTCCACTTCATTCAGAGCACAGGTCATTACGCTCTCTGCGCTTCCTTCCTCTGAAAAGGATAGAGAGTTATCCTTGCTCTGCCCCGTCAGAGCTCTAAGATTTTACATCGAGCGTTCTGCCCCCTTCAGAAGGTCGGAACAACTCTTTGTTAGCTTCGGTAACCACACCAAAGGGCATCCGGTCACGAAGCAAAGACTTTCTAGGTGGATAGTAGATGCTATCACGCTAGCGTACTCTTCCTTGGGCCTACAATGCCCCATCGGAGTACGGGCCCATTCGACCAGAGGCATCGCCTCGTCTTGGGCGTGGTATAGCGGTGTGTCCATTACGGAAATTTGTGAGGCGGCCGGCTGGGCCTCGCCGTCCACATTTGCTAGGTTTTATAACCTAGAAGTCCCGGCCTTGCAAGCCAGGGTCCTTTCTGCTTAAGGAGTCACTCGCTGCATTATGCAATCAGTTCTAACAGAGAGTCCTTGACCGTAACACGCTCAAGCTCTTGGGTTAGTTTACTTGTCGGCTCTCGGCCCCAGGGGCGCCGAAGTTGTACGAGTACTCTGGAACGATTACCCAGGGGAGTTCAACCCGTTTTAGCCTTGGAGTTCATTGTTTATCTTCTTGCTTCTTGTACCTTTAGCAAGACGCAGTACGAGTGAAGTATCAACAGGGAACGTACTCGGTTACTAACGTAACCTCGGTTCCCTGAGATACGGAAACGAGTACTGCATTGCTAGCCGTGCTATGTAGCTGCACGACTCAGTCATCGCTTCAGTCAAAGTAACCTGAGAATCCTGTGGCGAACGCCCGCTTATATAGCCAGATGGCTTCACCCATTCTGGCGGGCTCTGTCACCACAGGCTTGTGCAGCACCGCTGCCGAGCCATTGGTTAGTTTTTCAATGCACTGCACGAACCAATGACCATGCAGTTTCACTGCGTGATTGAAAAAAGGCTTCAGTTCAGGAGAAAAAAGCTTTTTTCCCATAGCATCTTTAGCAAGACGCAGTACTCGTTCCCGTATCTCAGGGAACCGAGGTTACGTTAGTAACCGAGTACGTTTTCTGCCACTAGTCAATGAATTACAGAGCCCCTAAAGAAAAATTTTCGAAAGAAAAAAAACAAAACAGAAAATTTCTGCTTGTGCATTAAAAAGTTATAGGTCAAAAGTTTATAATTAATAATTAAGATTGTTTGATGATTTCGAAAGAAATCACTTCAGCTCATCAAGGCTGGATTTATTTGATTAAAAATAACAGTAAAAATAGCAATATTGTTAAGTATTATTACAATTTAAAGGAATAGTAGTGTATATGCACATGAAAATGTTCTTGTTTGCAATTTTTCATATGTTTGTGGGAAAATGTTTGTGCTCACACAGTACAATTATTGGTTTATGTATATAAATTTACACACACACATACACACAAAATTGTGTATGCATGAGAAAACCTTTACGCTACAAACACAAAAACATTTTCCCATGCACACATAAAAGTTTTATTGCGCACATATAAGTTATTGGTTTGTGTATATACATTTACACACACACACACACGCACACACATTGTGAATACATGAGAAAACCTTTACGCTAAAAACACAAAAAACATTTTAAGTTTTATTGTGCACATATAAGTTTTTCAGAAAATATTTGCAATTTTGCATGCACAATAAAATTTTAATGCACGCACAAATATAGTTTTCCACATGCAGAAGAAACTTTGATATGTCCACAAAAACACATTTGAGCACAAAGTTTTTTTATGTGCAAATTTCCCAATCATGCTAAAATTGTGCACGTGAATTGTTTTTCCCCTAGAAATGTCACTTTAGGGACTCTAGTGAATCCCTTTGCAAAAATTATTGTAAACATTTTTTGCACTGATACTCACAAAAAGAATGGCTACATAAAATAGTCCTTTAGGCAGAATACTTCAGGTTGTATGTTTTTGAGAAAAGTGTATTGTAGACAATGTTTCGCAAACATAAGCAAACTCATAGCATGTACACAAAAGCAAGATATAATATTCTTAGGCAAACTTGTTGCTTTACAACATTAAGTCCACCATTTAGTCAACTTTATTTTGAAATCATAATGAGACAATGGAAAACAAAGAACAACACCAAAGCACAAAAGCGGAGCTCCACCAGTGAAGACAGAAACACAGATGGTGGAGGGCTAGACATCAGCGTGAGGACATACCTGGTGCACAGAGCCTGAGGATGAACGCACCTGAGTGTGGGCATCTTATGAATCTTGTTAAACATGCGGTCCAGCCTCTTTAGAATGAGGATGAGGGCAGGACGAATTGCCTCTGCTGACCAATCAGTGATGGGTAACATTTCTGTGATGTAGCGGCGCAGTCCTCGGCTTTCCATGGTCAGTGTGTCATACGGGGCCAATTTGAGAAGGGAGTGGGCGATTTCTGCCAATCTGCAAAACACATAGGTTACAAATGTATGCGGTGACTTGCTTGCTCCATCGGGCTCCCAAATGTTCAAACGTTTTTAGGTAGTCTTTGTTTTACCTCATATGAGATTTGATATCCAGCAGTTCTAGAGCAGTGACTCTGGGTTCTCCTGCCACATTCTGCAGGATTTTGAGACGCGGACCACAGTGCTTGTAGAACTCTGTACAGATGTTAAGCAGAGACTCACGGGGGCGACGGAACTCTTCACGAGCGATACGCTCGTCCAGTTCCTCCCTCAGTATTCCCTGACCCTCCTCCAGCAGGTGCAGGTTATCCCTGCAGAGAGAGACAAATCAGAGCACTTTCAAATAACTACTGCTTGTTTTGTTGTCTTTGTACTGTTATTTGCAAACCATATGTGTTCAGGCAGTGCGGCCATTTTCTGTTATACTACTTTGCTACAGTAACAACATAGAGTAGAAGTCAGCATAGTGCCAAGTGAACTTCTAAAACAGCTAGGAGGAGGCGGAAGCTGGGATGAGAACTATATTGGGTTAAGTGAACGAGACATAAGATACTCAGTTAAAATGACCCAAATGCATATATTTGACAAAGGAATTCTTTAAATTCCTGAAATAAAAGTATATGCTGCTGAATGAAAACTGCAAGTGAAAATGTATTCATTTTTAATTAAAGATTTGTATTGTTATGCAAATGAGCAATAATGGTTCTCTATGGGATTCTTGGCATTCGAATGGTAGGTTACTATTCTTACTAACACACATTTGCTGTGCTTCAGCACTGCCCTTCTATGTAGATGAATCTGATGGTTTGAGGTATATCCATGGTTTCCTGTGATTACCATATAAATGTGGACATGACTAGCCATATAAAGATCACTGACACAGAAAAAAAGTCCTATGAGACAAATATCTGAAAAACATAATCTGAACAAGAAAGTATCGTATCTGCTGCTATAGTAACGGATTCCTCTTTTTTTCTCTGAAATTTCCTGCCAGAAAGAACCAGAGAACTCTGAACGCAAGTCATATCGTAGGCTTTAAAACCTTTAAAAAAGGCGGGCCAGCTAGGAAGGGAAAGGGACAGTTTCTGTATGTCAGCCGTATTGTTTTGTTATGATGCCCCAATAAAAAAGAAGAAACTGCAAAAAGTCACAAAAATAGATGCTGATTCAATACAGTATCAGCTATTTCAACTTTAAACAACTTTAAACAATGTCTTTAAACACTTATCCTGACTGTAAACACTGTACTGTACTCTTCATACAAACGTTTTCTGGTGTACAGACACATTAGAAATGAACCTGACCTGGTATTTGGTCCTCCAGACATGGCGTGGTTGGCTGTAGTTGCTCCCTTGTGGCCTTGATCACATCGACTCATCTGAGGTGCAGTCATAGGTCTATGAGTTAAAAATCAAATGATAACCAAATAATAAATTATACATGACACCGGGAATATCTAGGTCTCTAGGACAGTATGTGATTACAGTAAAGGCTGTGTTCTGGGACTGACCGTGTCAATGCCTCCACGCTGTAGAGCAGAGCCTGCAGAGAGGTGGCCAGAGCAGCTATGGCAGCGATCTCATCCCTTGCTGCAGACGCCGACTCCAGAGTCTGTATGTTACTCTTCATCTTCTGCAGGTAACACGGAACTAAAGCCTCAAGAACCATCAGCATCTGCAGACTGACAAGAGAAACAGAATTTTCTACCTTGGAAATATAATTTTCTCTTTTCAAAAAGAAAGAGTCCATCAAAGTCTGAAATACTTTAAAAGTGCCCCAACAAACTCACAGAACCCTAAAGTATCAAACATGTTTGATATCCTTTGACTGGATTGAATCATAATCTGAAGCTAAAAACTAAAATCAGTCATTGTAAATGAAATCACATAATAATCACATAATTAGGCAGTACAACATTAAAATAAAAAATGAATATTCATTTTGAGATTTGCTAAAGATTACATTTAACAGTGTTTTTAAAATTATTATAAATATTAGTGTTTTTAAAGATGAACTTTAATTCAGTATTAAATAATGTCAGAGAGATAATCTAACTGCAAAAATTGGGTAAATAAGCATGCACACATATCTAATATTGGACAATATATATACAATATTGATGGGCATCTGATAACTGCTTATAACTGATATGGTACCGATTTATTGTGAATTCCTAAAGAATTTGATTGAAATCTGCAAGGTACAAACCTGCGGTAGGATTCTGGGGCATAAGCAACCACTGTAACACAGAGCTTAATGGCTTCACTGATTGAAAATGCCAGGTCCTCATTACCATAGCAAAAATCTGAAAAAGAAACCCAGAACAATAGCAAAAGTCTGTTCACGTGACACGGAGTAAGAGGGTCGATCTAAGCTATGTATCCTCCAGGAGCTCTGTGAGCCATGTTACCCAGAGAGCGTAGGGGTTTCTCAGCCTTCACCAGCTCCAGAGCATCCAGGGAATCTGCAGTCTCTCCCTCCAAAGATACCAGCAGGTCAAAAAGGCACTGTGAAGACACGCCTTTTGATAAACCAGTACTAGTGCGAGTCTGTAAGAAAAAAAAAGTCACGTCATACAGGCAATGTTTAATAATGCTGTAATAACACTGTCTATGAATGAAGAGTTGTTAGGATCATTAAAGCTCAATGTTCTTACAGTGAACTCCAGCAGTGGGGCCACACTAGCGAAGAGCTGCAATATGAAAGGTTTGCGGTGGAGGATATAGAACTGCCTGCAGCAGAATTCAATCCCTTGACGCAACAGTGGGTTACTCTCATAATCTGCATACGTCTTCAGCAAAGAAAAACAGCAACACAAAACAGAGTAAGCATCATAAAAACAGGGAAAAAAACATTCCTATGTGATATTAAATAAAATAAAAAAACTCATATGTGTGCTGATAACCTGGAGCATAGTAGGAAGGATCCATTGATAGCCACTGAGGGAGAAGAGGTGGTTGAAGTGTACAGCTGTGTTGATGGCAGTGGCGCTGTATTGCCTGAGGAGGGCGCTGTCCTCGGGGTGTAGGAGCAGTGCACCATTAAACACATTCAGAAATAACATAATCTCATCACCCCAAGGGTATTCACTGGGCATGCCCAGAAACATCTCCTCCAGCAGTTTGATCCATAGGACCTTGTGTAAAGTGTCCAAACCAAAGAGCTCTTTGCCTGGGAAGGGGGGAAATCGATTACATTATTGATTATATAATATAGGGGGTGAGGGGTCATTTATTGTTGCAGCTGGCTGTGTGAAATCAAGCTAAAGCAGTTGCCAAACCATGGCTGTTTGAATGCTAATTTAAATGTAATGATGTTTCAAAATTATATATAAGTAAATAACAAAATTTGAGTCATATTCTTATTTCTGTTACTGACTTGAATCAAGGGAGACAGCCATAAAAAAATGTGTAGGACTCCAAGCTGGTAAAAGACTCTGTTTGCTAGCGATGGTAGTTTATGGCAGTATTTTACAGGGGTATTTTTTCATGTTATGGGTTGAATCAACTGCTTATGGATTAACACTTAACAGAGTTTTAAATTTGTCACCTTGGAATTATAAGGTTCTATCTGCATTCTGAGCAGTTTCGAGATATTGAGCTTCAAAGTTTTTGCATTCCATATAGTGATATGGGATATGGGGAATAAGTCTCTTTCATACATGTACACAACTTAAAAAAAAAAAAAAGTCACATAATGTAAATACGTTGTCAGAGAACAAGAATATGTGATTAACTCAATTTTGAGGCAGATAGAACCTTATAATTCCAAGGTGACGAATTATTCTGTTGTTTAAAATGGACTTTCACCTTAATAGAGTAAATAAACGCTTTAGTTTTAATGTTGCCATGAAATGATTAAACTTATATGATTGTTATTTGTCTGTGTGAGTGAATAATTTTTGTATTTCTTTTGTCATTCTACAATTCAACTCAGCATCAGATTTAATGTTATATAATAGTTTTTATGTTATAGTTGATTATCAGCTGATAGAGCAGGCCTATTTATATTGTTAGAAAGGATTAGAATGAGCAGGACTTGAACTGATATCTTGTAATATTGTAAGATGGATGAAATCATCTGAACTCCGAACTCCATACACAACTTTTGATAATCTGAAACCACTTGTTAAATGGTTAGACATTTAGTCAAGACTATTATCTATTTTAAAAAGGATCAAATTGTTTTTCTCACTCACCTAGAGGCTCATTGAAAAGTGTAAACTCAGCATCAATGGCAGAGCGAGGAAATGATGGCAGTCGCAGAAGGTCTTCCTGAAGCATGGAGACATGGGATTGTTTGTGCATGGCAGGCATACGCTGGGTAAGCGAGATGATGAACAGAACTCGGCCAATCTCTTCCAACTTTCTAGAAAACACCTGCAAAAAAAAAAAAAAATTACTGGCTACATCTTCTTAACAGAACTTAGAAACTTGCTCTAATTAAAAAGTTACGTACAGTATATGCATTCAATAATGGATCATAATTCTAAAGTTTTTTTCCAAAATTTTTGCTGTCACACCATAGGACACATTTACGGTATATTTGTCAACTACCCATAACTATTTCACATTCATATTGGTTGTCACAGTAACAGCACTAATGTGTGGATCGCATTATTTGTAAATTGACTGTTAAGATATAAATTTTGAACCATTTATCATCTGTAATACCATTGTGTAGCCACTAGATGCCTGTATACCCCTATATAAAATATGCATAAACAGGTTTGTGCAATCCCTAGTTGCTAAGAAATTGTCATCACACATAAATTCATTTTAAACATTGATTTAAATTAGGGCTGCACGATAAATCGCATGCGATATTTAACGCGCATCTTATCAGTAAAGCCGCTTCTGTAATCAGCTACTGCAGCTACTAACTCCTTTGTTACGCTCTGACGCGTGAACTTCCCCTTTAAATAATGCAAAGCTCTGCCCTCTATGTGTATGTCGCTGCTCCCATTAAGCGCTGTTAGAAGTGAATGAATTAATTTAGCATTTCAACACTTCCGTAAGGATGTGTAAATTCAACAAAGCGGTTTAATAAAGGATGCATTGATCTTGTGAATTAGCGAATTTTACTATACTAATATTTTTAAATTGTCCATTAAAGTTTTATATGGGAATATATTACACAACATACTGATCCTTTAACAATGCATTGGCGCAAAAATGCACACCTTTTGGACCAATTTCACAGCATGATTTCTCGCCTGCCACAAATACGGCCCTAACAAAATGCTGATTTTGTGCACTTTTTACTTGTACCATTATTTTAAATTGGCCTTTGAACATAGCTTTATTGCATGGGAAAAAAAAAAAAAAAAAGCTTTACCTTGTCAGAGCACTGACAGAACTATGGTATCCCGTTTCCGCCACTGAATAAAAAATAAAAAAAAGGTTATTGCGACTTTTTATCTCACAATTCAATTGTGAGATATAAACTTGCAATTGCGAGTTATAAAGTCAGAACTGCGAGATATAAAGTAACAATTGCGAGATAAAAACAATTCAGACTTTTTTTTCTCGCAACTGCGAGTTTATCTCACGCAATTCTGACTTTATTTCTCAGAATTGCGAGTTTATATCTCACAATTATGACTTTTTAACTCGCAATTGCGAGTTTATATCACACAATTCTGAGAAAAAAAGACAGAATTGTGAATTCGTATCACGCAATTATGAGAAAAAGAATCAGAATTGCGAGTCTGTATCAAGCAATTATGAGAAAAAAGTCAGAATTGTGAGATAAAAATTCGCAATTACCTTTTTTATTTTTTATTCAGTGGCGGAAACGGGCTTCCATACAGAATCCATTGATCTAACAGTGTTTTTGAGCACTCCAAATGCAAATTTTGCATAAAACAATCAGCCGGGACCTAGTGGGGGCGGCAATCATATTTCAGGGTGGCCGTGCCACTCTTTAACACAACCCTGCTAAAATGTAGTGCCAGTACATGCGCTCATTGGTGCCCCTCCTGCTGGTCATGACCGCCTAGATTGCCTATGCCTAGAAACGGGCCTGCTTCATATTACAAAAAACTCCATAATGTGAACTAGCCTAAGTTGTTCAGTATAAACACTTTCTCCCTTAATGCTAAAATTCACAAAACTCACCTGTTTCTGGATGAGCTCCTGGCCCTTCTCTGGAAGCATATGAACCAGGTTGAGTTGAGGAGACACTGATCTTCTGAAAGGGTAGATGTCTCGCACATATGTCTGATGTAGAGAGGCAAACCAATTTTCAGTCAACATATAAACAATCTGGTGTTTACTATCAAGAATATACAGTATGTATCCTTTGAAATGTGTAGATCTGTTCAGAAATAACCCCAACCCACCTTGGCATAGTGTATAAGGTTCCAACGCTTATCCATCAAAAAATAGTTAGCAGATCGAGCCTCTGGTATATTGAAGAATTCTAAACACTCCTGGTGTGAAAGCATTTAAGTAATAAGGAAAAAGGTGTTATATTGTGAAAATATAGCAAAATGATCTAATAACTTGTCTATATTGAACAAATTTACATCTATAATATAATAATGACCTTCAAAAGGGCTTCAAACTGGGTGTCTTCATGCACTGGTAACTGGGTGGGAATGTCACATTCATTCTGTCCATGAACCACCAGGGTTTTGGTTCCTAGGCACACAATTACAGGCACAATTATAAACATGAAAAAGATACTAGTAAACTTATTGTCTGTATGGAGTAATGCTGAAATATGCAACCTGGCATGGAGGCAGTAACCAGAAGCTTGACCTCACACTGTTCTTTCTTCATAGTCTGTTTAAGGTCTTTGAAAAAGAGCCCCTCGACATAACCTACCACCTCCCATAGAAAGGTCAATGTGGCTGATATGGCATCCATGCCCCACTCACAGGGAGTCCTTACGAAGTACATGATCAAGCCCACCTTAGGCAAAAAAATGAGAAAAAATAACAGATTGCACATGTCTAGTTTGATATGTAGATCTGCAGAATGAGATCACTGTATCTCCTAAGGCTGGGTTTTGACACAAATTTCACGATTCGATTCGATTCTCATTCACAAGCTTGCGATTCGATTCCCAATTCGATTCGATTCGATTCAATATCGATTATTTTGGATATATATCTGGTACACATGCCAAATTTTCTCAAGGAATAAAAATCTCTTAACTAATGCTGTAAAATATACATGAGAGTCAGTTGGTACTACATTACTATAATATTGAAGGTTGCAATAGACTGATTTTTTAGGCTATACAACTGCTTAAATTACACTTAATGAAGTTTTTATAATAAAAGTTATACAATTAGGCCTACATAATAATATTTCTACTTCAATTCGTTTTTTTTTTATATAAACATGTGGCTGTCATAAATATAAGTTAAACATTGAAGAACAGTGAAAATTATAATGAATATATTATATGGTGCATACATTTAGCAAAATGCCACTCTCAATGGTGGCTGTCATAAAAAATATAAATTAAACATTGAAGAACAGTCAAAGTTATAATGAATATATGATATGGTGCATATATTTAGCAAAATGCCCCTCTCTAAAGTTTATTTTTCTAGCTGACTAATGAGATTATGGTCACAGAATGTTTTTTTCTCAGGTAAATGTGACGTTACGTGATATTGTTTACAAGACGTTATATTGACGTATTTGCGCGGCTGAAACACTGATTGAGCGAATACATGAGACAGGATATGGATTGTAAAGTTGTACTCTTTTTTTTTTTAACTTACCTTCGGATGTTTAGTCATGTTTATTTTGTGCTGAAACTGGTATTAATGTGGAGGAGATGATCAGTTCACGTGCGCTACGCGCTGCTGCTTTTATTGAACAGAGGCGCGCCGCACTACAGCGATCACTACACATTAAACAGCGCCAAAACGGCATTTATTGTTTGAATACTGCAATACAATGAACATAATTTGAAATCTGCGACTTTATTTCATATTAAAAGTACCAAAGCACAATGCGATTTACTGGATGGGAGATGCCCTTCAATGTTCCATTCATTAACTGAAAACAGGCTAGACTAATTGATTCTTGGGATTTAAGAATCGATATCGTTTCGTAAAAATTTGAATTGATTATAATCGAGATATCGATATTATTTACCCAGCCCTAGTATCTCCATCCTTTCCTCTAAAAGGCATAGTTCACCCAAATATGAAAATTCTGTAATTTGCTCACCCTCATGTCGTTTCAAATCAATAAGACTCTGGCTAATCTCAAAACACAGATTAAGATATTTTAATGAAACTTGTGAGGATATTGTCTCTCCACTGAGAGTCCAGGTAACAAAACCGTACAAGATCCAAAAAGGTAATAAAGGTGTTGTAAACTGAATCCATTTCAATCCATCAATTGCTGCAAAATCGCCTTTTTTGGTTCTTTCCGGCAGCTTTATTATTTTTAAGAGTGCTCACATAAGCTACTATGGCATTTAAAGACAAATTCTGCAGTAATCACATTAGTGATGAAAAAGCATGCTAAGGTCTCACCAGATAGTTGAAAAGAATGTGTGAGGTCTGTGCAGGCAAATCCCCAATGTTAAGAAGCAGTTTCCTCAGCATGTACATCAGCTCATCCTGAGAACAATAACCATAACATATGTTTCATCATATAACAGCACACGCTCATCTTTTCTTCTCTGAAAGAGTGATTTATTTAGTGATCTTACCTGTCTATTACTGACTGTGAGTTTCTCCAGGAAATGTCTAAGAACCAAGGCTGGATCTTCAATCAGGCAGTTCCACAAGACCTGCTGAGCAACAGCACAAACTGTGGGAACACAAAACAAAGAAACAAAGTAGACAAAAGATCAGTGGGTAAAAATGTTTTAGTTTTTTAAAATCTTCTTTGCCACTCACCTGCAACTCCATCTTCCCGAACTTCTCCATCTTCCATCAGGTGCACAATGGGCAACACAGCAGCACAGATGCATGGTGGGAAAACAGACTGGGGTGGCTGCAGCATGTGATGTGTTGGTGTGAGTTCTGTCGTATTCTCATCATCTTGTAAGGTAAAACAAACCACATTTATAAAACAAAAAATTCAATGGCGGTCAATAAATATAAGATTTTATGATTCCTTAATCTGTACATAAACGTATTCATGGTGAAAAAGTGAACAGGTCAGTGAATAAAGCAGTATGTGAATATGCATAATTTTGAATGTTTCTTACCTTCAGCACTGACCATTGACCGCACTGACCACACAGAGCCCCTGCGGAAAGAGTAGTTTCTGTGGGAGTTACTGGAGGCACAAGAGGGGCTGACGGACAGACGACGTGATGTCAAGTTCATCACATCTTCTACTGACAGAGAAGAGGACACCAGATATTATATGTGTTCATAAACAGCTCATCTATATGAACATGTTCTGAAAACCCATAAGGTTTCAAATTGTTTCAGGAATGATCATTGGGCTTAAAGCGAAATCAATGTTTCAAAATCAAATCCTGACAACCTTCACATAAAGAAGTCATATCATAAATTTGTTCCCCCTTGAATCCAATAATAATGACCACTTTCCACTCTCTTTTTGGCAATGAAACATCAAACAATTCAATTTTTTTTAATCTTTAAGACTATGTAACTTACAGGGAAGAGCTGTACACTGAAAAACAAATGTTAATGTAAATAAAATGTTAATGTAAAATATTATTTAATATCGATGAATCAACTTAAATACATTAAATTATATCTTTAGTCTTTAGACTAAAGTCTTTAGATAACAATACTACCTCATTTTTCTGAATTTCGTACGTATAACAATATGTTTGCCAGCTTAGTTAAAATCAATGTTCTTTTTGGACCATGCTTTGAGTTATGGTTAAGTTAATGCTGTTTTCATAGTAAAATGAAAATATCAAGAAAATTAGATATAATTATGATAACCCTAACTGCACAGCACAGAAATGACACACCTTCCTCTTCTTGCTCGGGTGGGGAACTACATGTGGGCTCATAGCAGGCCTCCTGAGCGATAGGGATGGCTGTGATGATGCTGGCCTCACGACCGAGTCTCCTCTTCTCCTCCTCCTGCTGCATGTTCTTCAGGATGTGCTCTGCCCGTTGGTGAGAGCGAGATACTGCACGTGCAGAGAATGATTTCTGAAATGTAATGGGAAAAATCTTCTGTAAAATTTGTGCATGACCATTTTGTCTTATGGCAGCAAAGTTTTTATGCGGTAGGCAGCTAAAACATACAGACTGATCTTCACTGATTGCATCCGGAACAGTGCCTGCATTAACAGGAACCCATGGAGGGTCAAATATAGGCACACAGGGCATTCCCAGGATAGGAGAGGGCAGCGTGAAGTTAATGCTGGGTGGAGGAATCTATGAAACAACGTGCACACAGAGAGATAGATTGAAAAAAGTTGAAATATTGTCAATATTGATATTATTTTGTTATAATGATTTAAAACAAAATAATGTCAGAGTAGAATATGCATAGAAATTAAAAGTGTACAAGCATACTGTAGTCAAATTAAAAAAATTAAAACAGACCTACCTTAAAAATCTGCTGAGCCCCCTCCTCCATCCGAGGCCAAACTTGGTACCGGAATCTCCAAACAGTGTAGAATTTCAAAATAGAGTTAATTCTCTGACATGCTTCCTTGTGCTGAAACTCAGCCATCATCATCTCGGTCACTCCATCCGGCACCTTCACCGCGCACAGCAGGAACAGGGCAGCTGTGTGTTTGCATGATAATGATTATGGACATAGAGAATCCTTTTAAGAAATGGATGGATGAATATAGGCTGCACAAGTTTTGCACTGTGTTAAATGTGTTAAAAATCCCTGAGATTTAAAATGTGTAGCACAGTTGACAAAAACGGCATTAACTTACTAATGACTAGATTCCCCAGCAAGAGAGGAATATATTAGCTAGACAGACCTGCAGCTGCAGCCATATGTTCATCCACACTCAGCAGAAGCTCCCATGCTGCAGGCAAAATGTCTCCATACATGTCCTCAGTCAGGATAGGGGCTGCTTTTATAAGCAAGGACAGAGGGGCTGGAGATAGACTCATTACCTAAAGGAATAGAACATAGTACACCTAACACAACTAACACACAATCAGTATGGCTTTGTAACAACAGCAATAGTTTGTACACCAGTAGTGGACAGTAAGGAGATACCTGGTTGCGGATATACTTTAACATGCCAGTATCTTTTTTCCCCTCAGCACTGCTGTCAGTGGGGCGTCTCTTCATGGATGGGGTCCGGAGGCAGGACTTGTCTGAACACTGAAACAAAAAACAATTATATACTGTACTTGGGCTGTCAGGGTTATTTTCTGTTTTGTTTTAGTTCTGTGTTCCTTGTTTAATTTGACCCAGTTTCCTTTGTTCCCATTTTCATTCCACTCATTTGTTTCCATAGTTACTCATTAGTTCTCACCTGTTCTGATTCTGTTAATCATCTGTCTATTTAAGCCCTCAGTTTTAGTCAGTTCCTTGTCTGGTATTGTTTGTAAGTTTCAGTTGTGTCACGGTTTCTCCTGCGTATTCCCATTGGATTTATTATTAAAGACGGTTAGTTTGTTGACTTCTCCTGCTTGTGTGCTTGATCCTGCACAACACGTTACAGAATACCAGACCTAAACTACAGAAAGATGGATTCACTAACAGTGCACCTCCTCCTCCTCTCGGAACAGAGGAGTTTGCTGGAGTATTTGGGCTAGGTACTCTGGTATGGCAGTGTTTCCATCACTGCCTGCGACCCAGAGCCCAGCCAGCCATCACCCTGCTGCATATGGACATGATGACAGAGCCCACCACAGATGGAGAGCCTGAGCCCGCCGCGATACACGAGTCAGCGCACCCTGGAACCTGAGCTTTACAACACGTCTGACCAGGTGTGTGAGCCAGCAACATCGTCCATCATTAAGGGAGTACTTGTGGAGTTTGAGGGCATGGAGGGAATCCCTGCCTACACTCCTGCTGCTGAGGGTGAGCTGTGCCTGGCCTCTGATGTTTATTTTGAGTGTTTAGAGGTGTTTATTTTCCTGATTCTCTAATCCCCGCTGGTTCTGCCCAGCTCCTGTTCTCCTGCGCCTCTGCTGGTTCTGCCCAGCTCCTGTTCTTCCACCCAGCCTCCCTCTCCCACCTCCTCTTCCAGATTCAGACATTTCCTCGGCCCTGCCTCCGCTGGCTCCTGTCAGTCCCTTAGCTCATCATCAGTCTGCTCCATCCTTTTGTGCAGCTCTGCCTCGGGCCTTCCAGTCCCCAGCTCCACCTAGGTGTGAGGATTCCCTGTCTCCACCTCCGGCCTCCAAGTCCCAGACTCCACCTAGGCCCCCCGACCCATCGGCTCCGCCTTGGCTCATTGATCCCTCGACTCCACCGTGGCCAGTCATCCCACTGGCTCCACCAGGCTCCCTTGTCTCTCCGGCTCCGCCTTGGTCAGTTGTCGACCTGCCTCCGCCACAGGATTCCACTCTTCCAGCTTTGCCTCGCCCCTCCATCCCTCAGGCTCCGTCTGGCTCCTCCTTGCCTCCGGCTCCACCTTTGTCCTCAGTTGCTCCGACTCCACCGCGATCTTCCGAGTGCCTGCCTTCGCCTCAGTCATGTGAGCCATCAGCTCCATCTTGGGCCTCCAGACCCACGGTGTCACCCTGGTTATTCCTCTCTCCGTCTCTGCCCTGGGCTCCACCTCCATCGGCTCCATCTCGGTCAGTCGGGTCCCTGGTGTTGTTAGCCCTACCTCCACCATGGCTTCTCCCTCCCTCGACTCCACCATGGGCCTCCGTCCTGGCTGGATTCTGGGTCCCTGCCTGGATTCTCCTGCTCCTGGCTCCTCCCAATGTCTTTGCCACCCTGGTCCCTCCTGCTTCCTCCATTTCCTGTTCCCTGTCCTTTGCCTGCACCTCGCTCACCTCCAGAGCCCCCTCCCTCCCTCTTCAGTTGTGCCATTGCGGCGCGAAGACGCACCTTCCAGGAGGGGGGCTGATGTCAGGGTTATTATCTGTTTTAGTTTAGCTGAATACTGTTAAATTTAAAGCAGGAGTGTCAAACTTAGTTCCTGGATGGCCACAGCCCTGCAGTTTTGCCAAAGCCACTAGAAGGCAAGCCTGCAACCATTAGCTGAAAAAGTGTAACGCTTCCGGTCTGGCAGTACGTGAGAAAGGAGACCAGAGGCCGTTTTTTTTGTTGAATGGATGTCAATGGAAGAGAGGCTTCACTACGCTAAATAAACAGCTTTTTAGAGGAAACGGCTTATCATTTAATGAATCGACAGCCTATCTGCTAATCATCAACATGTTTTACACTAAACAATACTTTTGGATTGAACTATTTTTAGAGTTTACCATGAAAAAAAATGCCATTTTATAAGATAAGTCACTGACTTTTTGCAACAGGTGGGATTCAGCTTACGGCACTTCTCATTCATTCCTATGGTATCCATAAACGACAATTGAGTGTCGCACAACTCTGACTGAAATTCAATGACGTCAAGGCTGTAATGTGATTGGTTATTAAGGGACAAGTGATCCAAGTTAGCCATTACGCTTTCTCCAATAGTAAGTATACAGACCCTCTCATCTCCTTATAGAAAGACTAGGGTTGGGTATCGCTTGAATTTGATCAATTCCGATTCTGATTCCGATTCTGCTTATCGATTCTGATTCTTTTCGATTCCCAGTTTCGATTCCAATGTGATTAAATAATGATATCAAACATTTATCCTGTGTCTCTTTTTTGCAAAACATTTATTGGAGCTGAATACCATGAACAAAAATCAACAGGCTACATAAAACCTGGACTCTTTAAGAGCTGTTTGTGCAAAATAGAACTGCATGATTCTGGATAAATTGAGTTCCCCCCCCCCAATGGAAGTTGTGGTTCTCTCATGATTCTGAAGAAAAAACATTAGACAACAAAACAAAATCACATGTAATTTATGAATTAATGATTAAATGACTCACTCAAGATGTACTTGTTTCATTACTGGATGAATCAGCATTCTTGAACGAATATCTTGTATGATTCAAAGACAAATACATTTTGACAGCCCATTTTCGCCACCTACTGGCGTAACAATGTAATCTATAAATCTTCATTTGAAGTGTCAAATTACTTTCAAAAGGTGATTTACTCTATTTTATTCACTACCATACACATCATACACACAGTTTATATCTGAACTATAAACCTTTATCCCAGTACTTCTGTGATTTAACTGTTTGTAACAGAAATAATGATACTGTGTGGCTGAAAAGACTGTGAAGCTGTTTCATTCATGACAGATGACAGCTGCTCTCTTCCACGATCTTTAACGATCTATTAAATTAAAGTGCTTTGTTATGTTGGTGGTGACACCTCTCTTGCAACATGTTTAGCTATCACAGATATTATACTTAGCTTTTTTGTCTTCTGATCGCAAATATAGCCAAACTTTGGAGCGCTTAGATTAGCGAGCAAGGTCCTGGCAGATCGCTAGGTCCGGTCCTCACAGATGATCACTAGGTCCGGTCCTCACAGATGAAGAAAAAAAAAGCGCATAGAAATCGATAGGCGGAATCGAAATTTTAATTTGACAACAAGTATCCGATTCCTGACCTTAAGTATCCGATTCTGGAATCGGAATCGATTTTCGATTCCCAACCCTAAGTAAGACAATCTCTGGTTTAGCTATAACCCAAATTAAACACACCTGATCCAGCTAATCAGACACCCCTGATTTAAAGCATTTGTTGTGGAGTGAGGGGAACTAAAATAGCATATGGACTAGCTTTGTTTATAGTGTTTATAATGTTTGTAAATATCTCGCTTTATTTACCGGTATTTCTGAATGTAATAACAAAATGCGACTTTTACGAACTTATCTGCTTTTTTTTCTCAAAAACACAATTTTATTTTATATATGTAGCAGAACCTATTTTTAACCATGCAGCAAATATTTTAAAATATTTTGGAAAATTACTTAAAAATACTTAAATTACTTTTTAAACCATTTAACTGATTGTATTAATCTGTCAAAATTCTTACTATCGGTTAATGGTTAACTGGTTAATGAGCATCCCTAACTGAAAACAGACTGATTGAAAAGCTTGGTATAGGCCTATTATTTTTAAAATGTGAGAAACAACTGCCTATTCAGAATTTATACAGTGTAAAAAATATTGTTGCAATTACAACTTAAAATATTTGCGTTAAAATAACGTTCTCGGATTTAACTTGAAATAGTCTATTCAAGTTGTCACTTACTTCACATTTTAAGTTGACTAAATGTAATATTTTAAGGCAGCATGACCACTTTAAGTTGAAACCACATTTTCTTTACAGTGTACAGAATGCAACTTGACTTTTTGATCATCAGAACAAAATTAATAATATGTGTACAAAATGAATACATTTTAACTTGCAACGTTACTAAAGGAACATCAAATTCTGTTTTGGGCCATGTCGAACAGTGACACTGTACTACAGAAACACTGAATATTATTTAACCACCTCTTTGCTCTTCTTGGCACGGCCACTGATATTGCCGGTGGTGCTGTTCTCTTTCAGACTGTCTACTGTCTCTCCATATAGAAGTTTGATAGCACGAACGAGCCGAGCACATGAGCGGCTGTGGTGCTGATAGCAGCGAGGGTGGCAATAATCCACATGAGTGCAGATGAAACTCTGCTGGTTGCACAGCAGAATCATGATCTGGAAATTGAGAAAGAGGATTGTATCAGACAAATTTATTTCACACAGGGAAAAGTCAGAGTGCTGGCACTTACATGTAGCCACGACATGTTGCGATGGTAGTTGTCCTCCACACCCCCTGTGCTGCCAGGACCCTCAGGCTCAATGCTTGGCTCGCTTGCACTCCAAGGGCTCCCTAAACATATAACACATACACACTTTATAATTAATGAAAAGAAGTTCTTATTTATGTTGTCAAGTTTTGGTTTACTACATAACTGTTAGTAATGTACAGCAAAGCCATTATCTGCATAAGCATATTTGTATTGCATATCTATTTGTGGCATTGACAAAAATGTATGTTTATTATTTTGGATGTGGGCAGTTAGTTGTTTTAGATGAATCGCTTTGACGTTTATAGTGTCCATATATGCCTTGTATAATCCATAAAATTATGTAAATCAAGCTAAAGAGGCTAGAGGTAAATATAAATGTATATAGAAATAAATCAATTTGGTGACCCCTGCTGTATACAGAAACATGTTATGTATTTCTCACTTGGAAGATTTAAAGCAGTAGTATAAACATTTCAAATAGTGGAAAATATTTATGATATCATAGTTCAGTGTTAAGGGCTGTTCACACCAAGAACGATAACCATAAATACAACTATATTAGCGTCCACACCAGCCGACGATATCGTCTGTTTATTCCAAGTGCACGCTCATCTGCCGCTTGAAATTCTCGAGCTCGTCATAGCAGGATTGATTCTGATTGGCTGTCAATGTTTTTATCGTTCATCAGCTGCAAAAAATCGTTCTGAAAGCGATTCCAACGAGATCGTTTCTCTGTGCCTTTATCGTTATAGCTGTGGTGTGGACTCTGCTATTCTTTAATATTGAGAACGATTTTAGAACTATGTCTTTATCGTTATCTTTATAGTTATCGTCCTTGGTGTGAACAGGCCTTTACTTTTGACAAGTTAGAATTTCTGAGACACATTCAATGAAAGAACTGCAAAACAGCCATCCAGTTTGAATTTAAAAAACACCTTTCATATTTTCATTCATAAACGTTTATGACACTTTGTCATCTTAGCTTCACAAACTGACCATTAAGTTATAATATGCACGGATATGCATTTATCCTTGTGTTTGTTGGGTCAGCCTAACAAATATTTTTCTCTACCATTCAGTAAGGTTTATTATTCATGCCATTTTTTTCCCATTATGCATGTATTTCCAAATAAGGTTTGGAAGCTTTGGCCAGCTCCCTAATTATTACATTTACAAATTTAACATTAAAGCCCTCAGATACATGAGGTCAAGCTAAAATAAATTTATATAGATCAGGAGAAGGATTGTTTGACCTATATCAGTGACAGTATCTCTACTCTGGGAGAGCAGCCGTTCCGATTCTGCGTCATTCTCTGACTCAGAGTCCTGTCTGGACGTCTTAGTGCTTTTCAGACTCCCTGCTCGGCGGATAGAAGACAAAGAGCCTCCTTTCTTTACTCGAAAACTCCTTGCTCCTTTAATCTGTAGTAACCGAGAGCCACCAATACGGATCTTCCTAATTGGAGCTGGGGAAAAGAGACAAGACAAAATTATAAATCAGACTTCAGCCTTGATCAAACATGTAGACAATTATTCCTCTTCCATTTTACCCAGTGGCTCTTGTGATGATTTCTTTTCCTCACAGCCAGTGTCAGACTTGAGGGTGTGGCTGCTGCTATTCAGAGAATCGTGCCCATCCTCATCATCCAGGATTCCTGCAAAGCTGATCTTCCTCTCATAGCGGTGACGGCCTAGCTCAGGGTCCAGACGCAAACGACAGCTCTCTAAATCCTATTGAAGCCAAAAGACAAGCCTGTTATATGCATTCTTTTTCTGTGCAATTTAATATCCGCTTGCCCTTCAATCATTAGTCAAACAGGCTGAATATACACCAGGGCTATATGCTATATGCTAAGAGCTGAATTGAACTGAATCAAGATATTTAAATTCGAGAAATGTTTAATTCTGAATTCTGCCATACACATACTTAATGAAAGATATATGGAATGTTTTTTATAAAGATATGAATTTATCAAATCTCTCTGAATTGTTAATCGTAAAGGCACGCACGACATGTGGAATTTTTTTTTAAATTTATTTATTTTTTTAATATTACTTTTTAGATTACATTTATTTTTATTTCAGTTTTAGTTTTTATTTTATTTCAGTTTAGTTTTTATTTATTTTCAGTTATTTTACTGCTTCAACTCAAACTAAGTTAGTAAGTTAATAGTTTTAGTTTTAGTTAACGGGGTCATATGATGCGATTCAAATTTTTCCTTTCTCTTTGGAGTGTTACAAGCTCTTGGTGCATAAAGAAGATCTGTAAAGTTGCTAAACTCTGATGAGTGATTTTGGTCTGAGGGAGACAATACCAAAACTGACCACAAGGGGCTCTGTCCTGGGTCTGGGGAGACAGGGAAAGGTCTCTCGCAGGAAAGTGGTGATCTCCAGAAGCAGCTGACAAGCAGCCATCTTCAGAGCAAAGGGACATCCACACTTCGTGGGGTTGACTGTGTCTGTTGAAAGAATCATAAAAAAATATATAAGCTAAATGCTCAACTATTATATTGGATTTGAAGTGTCCATTGTCTTTGTTTCATCTGAATTCATCATTTCCACTCTTACTGTCATCCAGATAATCTTCCTCCTCATCCTCCTTTTTGGCTCTCCTCTTGCTCTCTTCATCATAGATAAAACCCAAGATGTTGGCTGGACTCTCACTGTCTGAGTGGCAAATTTCACTCAGCCGAGTGCCTATCGCCTTTTTGAGGATACAAATATTGGATGCAGGCAAATACCACAAATGAATTTCTCAAAAATTACATAAGAATGTTTTCTGCAGGAAAGACTACATTTGAATATCTGTCAGTATAATGTGACTCACATCTCCCCACTGGTAAAAGTGTTTGGCTGCGTTCCACTGGAGCTTTGTGTTTCTTTTGTTTCCTGCTACAGGCGATCGACCTCTGGACAGTCCTCTCTTAGTGATGTTCACATGGTGACCTTTCATCCACTCTGGCCAGTTACCACGGTTACAGCGATGCACAAAACGAGCACACTCCAGGAAAAGTGAGGCCCTTGCCACCACGGGCGCTTCCTGGTGAAGACATTCAGCAAAACTAACAAGACAGTATTCGGTTCCTTATTTTTTCTGAAAATAAAGACCAATTTTTGACCTTGATTTAAAGATGCACTCAGTAATCATTTGCTAATTTAAAAAAGTAATACACATAAAGAAATTAATAGCACGTTTGAGAAATATAATTTTAAAATGATGTAAACTCACATGAGATTACTCTAGACATATCAATGGTCTATAATAGTAATAATAATAATGCGGCCAAGTCAAAATGTATCTATTAGGATACAGCTAGAAAAAAAAAGTATAAAAATGAAAACACTCAAATTTTAAATATTATTAAATGCACTATATTATTTTAACATTATATTTTTACTTAACATGTCAATGATGTCTTAACTGTTTAATGGATGTCTGAATAAATCCCCTAATTTTGTCAAATAATAATTAAATTTCGCCTGAACCTTTAGAGTCCACTTTCTCGACAGAGGTTTAATGACAGCCAACAACATTTAACAGATTATATCTCAGCCATGGTTTGATGTTGACATAATGATTATCATTAGTATATTATCAATAGAAAGCTGAGTTTCTGATAGTGCACTTTCCCTTTAAGTGTATTTAGGAAAAATAAATAAATACACACGTAAAAACAAGCAAACCAGAAGAGTCAGAGACAACAACATTAATATGTCCGCAAGGACCCGCAGCTCCCATGCCACAGATTGAGAATAAATCAATCGCAGAGTGCGAACATGTGATGGCGACAGCTAACACACCACAAAATACTTCTATCCAAGACAAATCTGCAGCAGGGAAAGAACTGAGAGCAGACAGGTTCAACATACCAATGCAAACAACAACATCTGGTGAAAATGTATTAAGACTGAATCTAAGAATGCCCAATTTATAGATGTGTGTAGTATGAGATGAGAAAAACATACACAAAAACAAAACAAAAGATAAACAGCTTCAGTAGCAGCAGTAAAAAAAACTTCATAGATCCATGTCTATAGGTATCAGTATTAAGTCCTATATCAAGAGGCACCAACAAATTTTGAAAAGATAAATAAATAAACATAATAAATGCACCTTAAGGGCTGGTATACACTACGCAACTTTGAAATTATGAACACATTTTAAAACACTAGGCATCATACACTTGCTGCCTTTGGCAGGCATCATATAATATCATCACACAATCTGGGCATCATAGACTAAACAACTGAGGATCACACACAATTAAACTTTCAAGATATTCTGAACTAATGCAGAAACATGTGCACCCTTGCTAGGATCTGTGACAAATTAAAACATGCGTTGTAAAATTGACTAAAATATCAAATATGTTTGATATCCTCTGACTGGGTGGAATCAAAGTCTGAAGCTAAAAAAAAAGTGCAGACACAAATGTGGGCAAAACTTGTGTAGTGTATTCCAGCCTTTAATACTAATTATCTTGATATTTTATCTGTCCAGTCTAGATATGTTTCAAAAGTAATGTGAAACCATTTTATATACAAGCAGAAGAAATAGAACTGACCAGGTCCAGCGCTGCTGCTAAAATGGAAGCATCTGGTATAGTTCCTGGCTCACAGCAGTTCAACAGGAACTGAAATCTCTTCATGCCCTGTCTGATCGCACCTAGATTCACAATGTTCTTATTCTTCATGGCCTCCTGACTGGCAGCCAAGCGCTCCTGGAATCCATGGCAACCTTGTCAGGGCACAGAATGATGTCAGTGAAAGGAGTGTAGAACCTCTGCATGAACAGCTGGTGAAATATGCATCTGGTGATATCGAATGAACATGCATGTCGGTTTTTTGCCAATAGTCTAAAACAACAAGAATACTCAAGATCGGCAAATCAAACTATGTCTATGACTTCTGAAATCCTCCAAATAAATATCTAATAACTATTAACTATTAACTTGGAGAGCTGAAGGTTCATGACAACAGTGACAAAGCTGTGATGGGTCATGGTGCCAGGTCATAGGTCAGAGAACCACAATCCCTCTTCCAGCAGATGGCTCTGATAAAGATGGACAAACACACAGAGAGCTGGTATGGAAGATGGTAGAGGAGTGTACCAGAAGCACAAGACACGTCAAGTACGGACACACACACAAACAAACAGAGCGAATTGTGTACGGAGGTGAGGGAAGGCACTCCAGGATTCTACCATCTTTCTCTTCTGTGTGGTGAACCTTGGAAGGGTTCCTCCGACCAGACCGCCATTTACCGAGCCGCTTGAAGAAATTCTCCTCTTCCTCTCGCCCATATTCGATAGCGCTACCCTCTGACAGCTTCACGGCACTGGTGAACTTGACCTGAGATGTACAGAAAAGGCTCGAATCAAGGACTTCCTCTCTAATAACTCTACAGCAATGACTGATTGTCTGTCATGAAAGTTCAGCTGTATTCCCAAGAAAGAAATTAGGTGAGGCAGAAAAATGATTGCACTAATGATCACAGTAACATTGATATAGTTTCTGGTGGGACCTGATGAATATTACCCCCTTTCCCCCCTTGTGTGTGCATATTAATGGAGCATTATTATTAATAATTCATTTTACTTTGTTTTGTGTGTACCTGTGTTTCTAGTTTCATTTACTATAGTTAACTAAAATGAAAACCTTAAGAAATAAAATTAATGTTAAATAAAAAAAAAATACATATATAAAAAACATTTTTTATTTCAGCTAGTTGTCAAGGAAACATTTCGCATTTTAATTTAGTTTAACTTGATGTACTAAAATAACTAAGACTGAAATAAAAATTTAAATGTACATAAACATATTAGAAAACAAACAAAAGCTACTAAAATGACACAAAAAGAACATCAGAAAAAAATACTAATAGGATACTAATAGGATGGAAAATATAAAAATATAAACTAACTCAAAATATGAATAACAAGTATAATAGTCTATATAATAATCTATTGTTTTAAAGCAATTCATACATACAATGACTGGAATAAACATCTATGATGAGCATGTTTTTGATTTCTTTTTTTAAGTTTTATTTAAATTTTTTTGAGGGGCATAAAATTAAAACAGTCAAGGCAGTGTTATTTTAGTATCATTGATATTCTATATCTTTGATACATATACTATATCAATGACATACTATGTTTTTTGTTAAAAATTTGAATTAGATTAATTGTAATTTCTGTTTATTTAGAGAGAGAAAGTATAGTCACATGTATTCAACGTCAAGGAAAGTATGTGAACACCACATGACAATACAGAGTCATTAAACTTGAAAATGAAAATCCATATCAAACCAACATGGATAATATTACAATTATAAGAACTTTGCAGATGCGTTCTAAACTAGATTTTTTATTATCATGGGCACTCTTAACCAACTATCCTAACCTTACTACTCAGTAAATGCAGAGATTTGCCCTCACCTTGGAGCTCTGTCTGATAAAGGACAGTCTGTCCACTGAGCTGATGTCCAGCAGGTCCTCCACCCCATCAGCCAGACCAGATAGAGAGGAACGTTTCAGCCAGTTTCCTGTTCCACAAGTTAAATGGTTATATGAAATAATGTCAGTGTAGCACTCTGGTAACTCTGAGACCTATTCAGGTTTGCACTCTGGTACCCTTTAAATGGAAGTGCAAACAAGCCAAAAGGAATGAAAGAGGGAAGATTTCATGCTGGTGCTCCGGCTCATACAGCATAAACACAAAAATGGACAAATAAAACATACACACTCACATTACATAAAAGTATTAAAAAAATACATAAATAAATAAATAAACCTTTGATTGCATTTTTTTTCTTCCATTATGACACTGTATGATGAGGCTGCATAACTAAAACACAACACACATACGTAACATGGAGAGAGTGAGTGGATGGCGAGCTTTCCTATGGCATGCTGGTGACAAAAAGGAAAGAACAGAGATATGAATGATTTTTCTTAACATTCAGATCCATAACACACCAGTAAACCAATTACAACTAAAGACTCTAGTTAAAATACAGTTTATTGGTTTATTTTTTTAAAAGTCCTAATATTAACTTCACAATCTCTCATATTACAAGCATTCTTATAATAAAAATATGCATAAGGCTGTATACCAGAAAGAGCTTTTACAATCTTACCTATGTGTTACACGGACATTAACTCGTTAAAGGGAATACAAATCTTCCTTTGTTATGAACAAATTAAAGTGAGTAAATGATGACAGAATTTACATTTTTTGGGTGAACTATTCCTTAAAGAATCATCTGTGTATGGAAATTATAATTTTGTAGTTATTAGGTTACAGCGAGCAAATCACTATCAATCTAGACCTGTTAAAGAGCAGGTTATATGGCTTTTTGAAAAATATCTCTTTTGCAGTTTATAACGTAGCTATCCTTAAATGAAAACAATCTGCAAAGTTGTTAATCAAAAAAGTGCATGATAAATAAAGATATTGTCTCTCAAAAGAGAGAGTCGATTCTGAATTGCCTTAAGGAGTCGTCATATTTTCGAATCTTTTGCCTGTTACCGGTATACGTCACTGGGTAACACATTTGCATAATCCCCACCTGCCCGCGAAATACGAACAGAGTCTGACCTGCCCACAAACACTTCCGCTAGTTAGTGTGTTTACATCATGTTGAGAAGACGCTGTGTTCAAGGATACCACAGAAATACAATTCGAACCTTTTGCTGTGTGCTCGTCATTTTACCAAGGACTGCTTCTCTAATCTTGGCTTTTATCTTCGTTGGCTTCTTCACTGGGTAACACATTTGTATAATCCCCGCCTCCCCGCGAAATACGAACAGAGTCTGACCTGCCCACAAACACTTCCACTAGTTAGTGTGTTTACATCATGTTGAGAAGACGCTGTGTTCAAGGATACCACAGAAATACAATTCAAACCTTTTGTTGTGTGCATGTCATTTTAGCAAGGACTGCTTCTCTAATCTTGGCTTTTACCTTTGTTGGCTTCTAATCTTCTTTATTTGGACTAACAAGCTCTCCGAACCAATATCAACAGGCTTGGCTAGCTAACCAATCAGAGCAGAGTAGGCTTATGGAAAAAAGGGGTTTGCTCCGAACTTGCTTCGAACGAATAGTTTCGAAATCATTGGCAAATGACTCTAATATTAAATGTATATTCTGAGAAAATTACAATGTTTTCTGACCTTAGATGCATTTAAACCTGTTGTAGGGGACTCCAACACAATATTAGGACACTTTAAAATACTATATGACCTGCTCTTTAAGATAAATGTATTTACTGTACTTTGCATTTTACTTACTGTTTATGTGCTGTTTAATGAGTAAATGTATTTCATAATACACTTGAATCCTGCATACAGTAATTCTGTAATTAAAGAAATTCAGAAAAAGGGTAGCCAAGGGCTAAACTCATCCTCTGATCACACTGTTGTTCATAGTGAAGACTCTAATTATCTGCTTTGTATTCGAAAACAAAGGAAGAGAGACAAATAAGACTATGTGTGTAAAGAATTTCTTTCTCTCAAAAACATACCTATGGGCAGTTTGAGCTTTTTGCGTAGTGAAATCCGACGGGAACGTGAACGCGAACGACGGTCTGTGGTAGTACCAGAGTGGGCAGTGGTGCACTCTGAGGTATCCTGCTCTGATTGGCTGCTTGTATCACTGGCGGCACTCTGAGATTTGAACATCTTCCTCCAAAAGTCTTTTCTCCCTAGAAGTGCTCCTGGGATTTGCTCTTCACTGAAACACGGATACAGATACATACAAAAAGTTTTGAATTGGTCAAACAGTGTACTAAGCAAATAGACAAATAGAAATTCCACTGGCATTTTTATACTGAACATTTGAGTAAATGTGTGTTATATTTATGCATGTACTTTTTTGCTGAAGATGGCTTGGTCTCCTCCTTTTCATCGTTTTTTTTTGTGGTATTGAGTTTTTCAGCGCTGTCCAGAAGTGCACTGAGAGCCACACGTCGGAAGACATTTCCATGGGACTCCTTAATAAACTGAACCAGCTGACGTATGTCGCAATACAGACCCTGATTTGAGTGTGTTTAGATGTAAGCAGAGACAATCATAGTGTGAATGTGTGAAAAGAGAGAGAAGGAAAATAGAAAAGAGAAATACAGATTTAAATATTCACACTTCTGTGAACAAGAGACTGCTTTACCTGAGAGGTGCTACACAGCTATTTATCAGCTATTCATTCTACATACTCAATATACAAACAAACACTCAAAGTATAACTACTATTATACCATGTACTAACTAGACGTCAAACAGCAAGATCCCAGCCATGAACAATTTGTCTGTCCACCCTGAATGCTAAAATTAAGTGTGATACTATCAATCATAAACTACAAAACTACAGACAATCAGAACAAATCTATCTCAGTTCTGCCTCAGACAGAGTAAAACATGTTAAAAGTAATTATTGCGCAATGCAAATTTATCTCACAATGCAACTTTACACCTCATAGTGTGACTTAAAGTAGTGACAGATCTTTTCTTCTATATTGTGATCTACATCCGAGTGAAATGGTTTATTGGAAAAAAAGTAGGGCAGTGCTTTTGTCTATTCATTGGTTGTCGATTGTTGGATGGAGGCAGACCTGAATGTGAACTTGCAGCGGATTGTAGGAAAGGGGTAGTGTTAAGGTGGACTAATGATTGGAGAAGTTTGGCATACGTCACCAGAGAGACGTCTGTTGAAATTTAGATTAAAAATTGAAAACTTTGAGATCAAAAAAAAAAAAGTCAAGTTTAATAACATGCTGACTTTAATATAAATATAATATATATATAAATATATATATATATATATATATATTTTATTTTTT